>NC_022014.1:2897553-2935045 GCF_000317375.1 Microtus ochrogaster
AGTGCTGGGATTAAAGGCGTGCGCCACCACCACCCGGCTTGTGTGTGATACTTTTAAAGCATATTATTACTAGATTTTCAAGCTAAAGACAGCTCCATTTAGGTTTTCTCCCGTGTTAGATATGCACATTCATCCCAATAGCTGGAGTTTCCATGGCTGACCTGGCAGCTAAACATAAGGTCTGTATCCTTAGTCAGATGTCCTTAATGTTTATCCTGCTGACCTCTTTTACCATCAGATCTTGCTTTGCATTCCAGGTGGCCTAGACTGCTCTGTCTCCTTCGTGTCTCGAGTCTTGGGGAAGGCCTGCATCCAAGGGAGAAAAAGTGAGTGGTCCCCAATACCCTGCCCACCCTTGGTGGAGGGTGAGAATCATGTACAGATGTACACTGTATGTTTCCATACAGTGACATGTAAGTTGACCCTTGACCTCAGTGGGGTTTCCTCACTTGGGTGTTGCCCATGCCTGTGAGCTTATGGGGCTGTGGACCCCTGTTGCCCCCTTGGCTGAGGGTGACTCCTGAAGCTTAGGGCCTCTGTGTCCCCGCAGAAGAGATTCTGGGCGTACTGGTGCCCCAACTGACAATGCTCACCCAGGAGAGCTGTCTATGGCAGCGGGTGTGCTGGCGGCTGGTGGAGCAAGTACCTGACCGGGCAGTGGAGGCTGTACTGACAGGGCTTGTAGAGGCCGCTCCCAGGTAAGCAGCCAGGTCCTCTCCAAGCCATTGTTTCTCAGGATGTCAGGGTAGACGCCACCATTGCTGCCATTCCCTGTGCTGCTCTCCTGGGTGCAATACTAGAGTCCATGTCCTATACAGTTTGGGTGGTCCATCCTGTCTCAGCATTGCATTTTCAGACTGGCCATTGGTTGTGAGCCCAGTCCCCATCTTGTGCCTGCTGTCCTTCCTTCACTGGGCTCCCATTGCTCATTCTTTGTTGTGGGTACTCTGACCCCTGTGTTGTTCACTGAGCTGTGTTAGCGTCTACTAATCTTCGTGTGTGTGGAGTGACTCTCTGGGTTGTTGGTGGGAGCAGGCCTGCTGGGCTGGCTGAATGCTCTGAGCGCAGTGCTAGCTCACCTGGCTCCCAGCATCCCTCTCTGCACAGAGCAGCACTCAGCGCTGGCTTTGCATTCTTTGGTTGTAGGTGTTCACCGATGTCCCTTGCTTGTTCATGGTGGTGTCCCGGTGTGCTTGTAATAGCTTCCCCATAAACTCTGGGCTCTGTCCTGGGAGATCCACGGGGCCGTCAGCAGAGCACCACCTAGAGTTCTGTGGGTTCCTTGTTTGTTTTGTTTGGAGTTGACCTCACACGTGATGTGTGGTTGAAGATGGACTCGAACTCTTGACCTCTCTGTCTCACCACCCAGGTGTTGGAATTACGGGCATGCACTATGAATGCCAGCTCCACTTTAGGTTCTGAATCTTGTTTGTCCATTGAACTGTCTTCTGTGTATCTAGTTCCTGTGCTAAAGCCATATGTCAGTTTACATAGGTTTGGTTTCTCAAATTTTTAGGGGTCCCCTCCTTCTTTCCAAGCCTTTGTGTTTTTTTTTTTTTTTTTTTTTTTTTTGGTTTTTCGAGACAGGGTTTCTCTGTGGCTTTGGAGCCTGTCCTGGAACTAGCTCTGTAGACCAGGCTGGTCTCGAACTCACAGAGATTCGCCTGCCTCTGCCTCCCGAGTGCTGGGATTAAAAAGCCTTTGTGTCTCTTTGAATTTTTTTAAAAATTTAAAATTTTCATGTGTGTGCATGCTAGTGCATGTGCAGACATGTGTGCACAACCATATGAAAACCAGGGGTCAACCTCAGGTGTCGGTCCTCAAGAGCTGTCTATCTCATTTTTGACACAGATTTTTCTCACTGAACCTGGACTCACTGAGTCCCAGGGACCCTTTCTGGTCTGTGTATATAGGTATGTGCCACCATGCCTGGCTTTTTCTAGTGGTTCTGGGGATTAACTCAGGGCCTCATGCTGTCTAGCAGGCACTTCACCAATGGAACCATATTCACAGCCCTGGCCTTTATGACTTTATGTGGAATTGTTTTCCTTTCTTTAAATCAGAATCTCACTATGTATTCCTGGCTGGCCTGAACTTGCTATGTAGACTAGGCTGGCCTCAAAGTCAGAGATCTGCCTACCTCTGCCTAACAAGTTCTGGGATTGAAAGTGTGTGCTACCATGCAGGCCTTTGTGTGGGATTTGATATAACAACCAGGGCTGGTGAGCTGGCTCAGCAGGTACAGTTACTTGCTATCAAGGCTGAGTTTCATCCCCAAGTCCCACATGGTGGAAGGAGAGAACCAGTTCTTCCAAGTTGTTTTCCTGACTTCCATGGTATGCATGATAAGACATGCACATGCACACAGACATAGACAGGTACACACACAGATATACATGCACAGAGACACACACAGATGCACATACAGACACACACACAGATATACACATACTGAGACATACACACACATGGATGCACACACATGCACTCACACACACAAATACATGTAATAAAAAGAAGTAATGAGTATGGAGGAACCCTGCTGTTCTGTCTGTGTGGCTGAGGCAGATGGTCACAATCTTCCTTTCTGAAGGAAGTAGTCCGGCTTGGGGTTCTGCAAATTGTTGTTATGGGCCAAGTCAGGCTGGTGGGTTTTTGTAAATAAAGTTTTCTTAGGTAGATTGCTATGCCCATTCATTGACACATTTGTCTAGGGCTCTTTTCAGCCACTCCTATAGTTGACTGCTTTGGAGAGTAAACCTGTCTAAGAGTATACTTCTGGCCCTTAGCAGCAAAGGTGTGCTACCCTGCCCTAGAGAAGCATTTATTCCTGGCCTTGGCAGAGCAGGGAAGGACCCCCATTTTGGGTTGGTCTTGTCGGCTCTGATGTGGGGTCTAGGCTTTCTATGGGTGTTTGCATTCATTCTGGGAAGAGGAAAGATTAAGGACCAATTCAGGTCATGGAAGGGCTCAGCCAAACTCTAGAGTGAGAGGTGGCTGGACACAGGGCACCATACTGTTTGCTTTTCCTTACCCTTCCCTTTGAAGCCACTTCCCACATCTGCCCACAGGCCTGAAGTCTTGTCCTGGCTGCTGGGGAGCCTGGTGGTGAAGAACAAGAAAGCACAGTTTGTGATGACCCGGAAACTTCTGTTCCTGCAGTACCAGCACACGGTAAGAAACCAGGCAGGGTGGAGCCTGCAGGCCTTCCAAGTCACAGGAAGATTGCTACTAAATGTGGAGTAAGGGGAACTGAGTGCATGACACACTCCTTTAATCTCAGCACACCAGACGTGGAGGTACTTGAATCTCTGAGTTCAAAGCCAGTCTGGTCTACATAGTGAGCTCTTGACTAAAAAAAGTAAAAGAAAAAGAAAAAATAGGAGTAAGGGGGGCTAGGCATATTGAGAGGTGGAGACAGAACATCAGGAGGTCATCTCCAGTTACACAGAAAGTTCGAGCCCAGCCTGCCCCTGTCTCAGTGACCCTAGAAAAGAAGAAAAGGAGTGCGCTCAGCAGGCATGGCGCTGTATTCTGTCTACCCCCAGCACCACAGGAAATCAAAACGATATAAGTGCGGTTAGACAGCAGTTACCTAGGAGATGTCAGCAAAATGGTAGACCCCTCCAGCCATTTCTGAGCTCTGCAGCATCCCAGGCAAGTGAACATGTCACATATCTCTAGGTCCCCGTACTACCTAGGACGGTGCCCCTACCACCTCCATTCTGTGCATCAGGACTCATCCGTGACTGCTGCTGTCCATGTGCCTTGGAGCGCTGACTCGGAGCTGGCCCTAGGTCAGAGCAGGGGAGGACAAGGAGTGGGACACATCTAGAGTGGAAAACAGCAGAGGTCGGGCAATGGTGGCGCCCACTACATCCTCTCGCTCACCTTCTCATTCAGTGTTTCTTTGTAAGCTGGGCTCTACCTTGGGTACTGAGCATCCACTGTGGACAGAAGAGCCCCTTCACTCCTCATCCTAAGTTCATTACAGGAAAGGGAGCAGATGTGCCCACGCAGGACAGTTAATACACAGGGTGACACAGCAAGTGCTGGCACCAGGGGGCAGTCAAGCAGGAGGATGGTTTGGAGAAGGTCTGGCTCTGAGGATTTGTCTGAGTGGGCTGGAGGCCTCTGAGAACTGGAATACCCACCAGTGAGCTAGCTGATTGGCTGTCCAGACTGGCCTGAGCTAGCAGTGGGTGAGAGAGAAAGAGGATGGATGGTAAGGCCAGGCTAGTTAGGTGGGAGTCTGAGCAGAGATGAGCTAGTCGGACTGTCTGGCTCCTGTGCAGAGGAGCCAGGGGGAAACTGAAGTGTCTCTCACCTACTCATGTAGTGTAGCTCGGACAGGAGCCCTGGAGAGTTCTCCCAGCAACATGAGTGGGCAGCTGGGCACAGCAGCAGTGTACACAAGAAGGGATGGAGGCACTTAACACTTGAGCCATCCTCCAAGAGGGCAGGTGGACGGTGCAGTTCTAGGTGAACAGGCAGAGATGGTCCCCCAGACTTCTGGTGAACGAACACCCAAGCTGTCTATTCCTGAATCCAATGCTCTGTTCTAAAGTCAGACTGCAGTCACTCCTGCAGGACAAGGCTGTGGACTTAGAAATAGGAAGGAAAGAAAGAAAGAAAGAGAGAGAGAGAGAGAGAGAGAGAGAGAGAGAGAGAAAGAAAGAAAAGGAAAGAAAGAGTTATGAAAGAGGGTAATTGACGGGGCTGGAAGAGCTGCTTTTGACATACAAGCAAGAGGACCTGAGTTTAAGCCCAGCTGTCTTAGCTACTTCTCTATTGCTATGATAAGACACCATGACCAAAGCAACTTATAAAAGAAGTGTTTATTTGGGCTTATGGTTTCAGGGGGTTAATTAGTCCATGTTGGCAGAGCTAAGGCGTGGTGGCCGGAACAGCTGAGAGCTTACACCGTGATCTGAAAGTAGGAGGCAGAGAGAGGGAGAGGAATGAGGAATATTGGGAATGGAGATGGAGGGGTTGTGTTTGTTTGTTTGTTTGTTTGTTGTTGTTGTTTTTGAGACAGGGTTTCTCTGTGTAGACTTGGCTGTCCTGGAACTCACTTTGTCACTGTGTAGACCAGGCTGGTCTCGAACTCACAGATATTCCATGGAACCTAACACTCTTCTGGACTCTGTAGTGTGTACACACACACACACACACACACACACACACACACACACACACACACACACTGTAAGATGAGACAGACTCCAGGTCTTAGTAAAAGAAGCAGCCAAACCTAACACTCTTCTGGACTCTGTAATGTGTACACACACACACACACACACACACACACACACACACACACACACACACTCTGTAAGATGAGACAGACTCCAGGTCTTAGTAAAAGAAGCAGCCCAGACAGCTGCAGTGGGACACAGGATGCTGTCGTGCATCTGGGCTGAGAAGCCAGCATTGAAGGTCTCCTCTACCATGAGAGTCAGAAAGTCTGCATTTGGCAAATAACTCACTGAATTTTAAAAGTTTGGTTGAAATGAAAAGTAGAACAATTACCATCTGAAACTGGCGGTGTTGTGGCAGTAAGCCTGGGAGGGAAGCTGGCTCTGGTTTTGTGGGAGGCTGGAGTTTGGCAGCTCCGTTCATCCCATTCCTCTTCTTCAGCTCCGAAGACCCTTGTAGGGCAGGCAGGAAGCAGTCCCTGCCTGGTAGACAGGACCCACTTTTGTTGTAGACACCCATGCTGCAGAGCCTGCTGGGGTACCTGGCTTTAGACAGTCAGCGGCGGCCACTCCTCATACAGGTAAGTACCACTTGACCCACTAAGCCTGTGGTGGTCTTGGGAGAAAGACAATAGAGGGAGTATCTTCTAACGGGAAGGCTGGGGTCCAGCTTCATTTATGCTTGAACCCCTTAGGAGACCCTGACATGAGACTTGGGTGGCTGTGGGTAGGGTAGCTGCTGCCTGGACAGGCTGAGGCTCTGCTGGTTGCCAGGTGCTTCAGGAGCTGCTGGAGACATGGGGCAACAGCAGTGCTGTCCGTCACGCACCCCTGGAGCAGCAGCACTACATCAGTAAGGCCATCCTGGTCTGCCTGGCGCACCTTGGGGCGTCGGAGCTGCAGGACATCCGGGATGGTAAGCGGGCTGTGGCGTGGGCACACCCCACCCCTGACACTGAGGAGCCCTTCAGGACTCTCATGTCTGCTGCTTTAAGAGTTGCTGGCCAGCATGATGGCAGGTGTGAAGTGCCGTCTCGACAGCAGCCTGCCCCCTGTGCGTCGCTTGGGCATGATTGTGGCCGAGGTCATCAGCTCCAGGATCCATCCTGAGGGGCCTCAGCTGAAATTCCAAGTGAGCAGGCTATCTTATCTATGTCCTCCAGGTAACGGGGCTCTGGGGCTCCTTTGCTGATAGACTTGCTCCTCAAGTTCCTCGCTCTTCTGGGGTCTAGGATCGAGGAGTATCCTGTGGTGGAGGGCCAGGGCTCAGTGTGCAGAGCACTCGGCTCCCGTGGGTGGTGGCAAAGTGGGTCTGTATGTGGTCAGGACCAAGTCTGTGACAGTGTATTCCCCAAGATGTATTCCCGGATTGGTTAGACGGGTGAAGGAACCATCGCCTGGATTTGGTCTGCTGGCCCTGGGTGCACTGAACCCTGTAGACAGTAGGGCTGCTCTGGGCTGGGAGTGCATAGGGGGCGTATTCTCTACTGACCACTGATTGGCATGGGCACTACCAGGTTGGACAGTACAGGCCTTGACTGTGTTGGGCGCCACGTGGCTTAACTGTGAGTCTATAGATGTAGCCTCTGCTGAGCCCTGTCAGCAGTCAAGGGTCTCCAAATCCTGAAGGAGGGAGAGGCTCCTAGGCTCAGCACATCAGGCACCGTGCTTAGCTTGAGGTGGACATCAGAAGCTGCTTTAGAAAAGGTGACTGGCTATTTGAGGCTAGGCTGTTAACCGAGATGGAGTGGCATGTGAGGAGGGCTGGCTGTGACTGACTGGCTGAGGTGGCATCCACGGCCGTGGGTCTCACTGACTCCAGTGTATCTGCAACAGTATGAAGATGACGAGATGAGCCGCGAGATGCTGGCCTTGGCTACACCCCAACCTGCGGGTGCCTGCTCCTCGGAGACAGGGTGAGGGTCTCCATGTTCCCAGTCCCCATCCTGAGTCCTTCCGACAAAAGTTAGAGGAGACATGGGCAGATGATAGAAACGTTTCTAGGCTATGTGATGTGCTAGGCTAACCTGGGTGACCCTTGCTGTTTCTTGTTTCCTAGAGGTCCATCTCTGGCTCCAGTTGCCATGGAGACCCCTGTAGAGACACCTGAAAATACAGTGGCCAGTGATGTGCCTTCAGCTCAGCCGCAGGGCTCTGACTCAGAGCTCGACAGGTAGGGCAGGGTTCCTTGGCCTCTGTGGTCTAGGGGTTGGCTGAGGTGGCCCTCTGGTCATGTGTGGAGGAGGCTGATCATATGCAAGGTGTTCCTTGCATAGGTGCTGGTTTCCTAGTTCACTCCCCACTTGCTCGTCTGAGGCAGTGCCATCTGCTACACGTGCCCATCTCCTACAGGTCTCGGGCTCTTGGGAGGGAATTTTAGTATCTCCAGGGTCTTACCCTTGAGGAGTCAAAAATAAAGGGGCACCTGAATCCTCACTGGGGATGGACAGATCCTATCTGTTTTTCTTATTACAGCGATGATGAGTTCATTCCCTATGATATGTCAGGGGACAAAGAGCTGAAGAGCAGCAAGGAACCCCTGTATATCCGAGACTGTGTGGAAGGTGGGTTTTACTGTGCTTACCCCACAATACCTGGCCCTGGCCCCACTTCACCTTGTCCTAGAGCTACCTGTCCGGCCTCACTGTGACACTCTGGGCACACTGGAGTGAGGGTCAGTGCTGGGACTTAATCAAGCCTTGTCTGGGTTCTGTGCAGCCTTGACCACATCTGAGGACGTGGAGCGCTGGGAGGGAGCCCTAATGGTGCTTGAAGGCCTGGTTTACAGGAGCCCTGAGGCCACTCGGGAGGTGAGCAGTAAGAGGATGTGGCTGGGTAAGTGGGGGCGGGTGTGGGGGTGGGGAGTAGGAGTGAGGGTGGGGAGTCCTGGAGTGGCAGGGGCAGGTCTCCTTGTAGCATCTGTATCCTAGATCTGTCTGGTCCTCCCACCCCGCACCAGACCGGGTTTCTCTGTAGCTTTGGAGCCTGTCCTGGAACTAGCTCTTGTAGACCAGGCTGGCCTCGAACTCACAGAGATCTGCCTCCCGAGTGCTGGAATTAAAGGTGCGTGACACCACTGCCCAGCATTTTTTGTTGTTGTTGTTGTTGTTGTTATTTGTTATTTTAGTTTTTTGAGATAGGGTTTCTCTGTGGTTTTGGAGCCTGTCCTGGAACTAGCTCTTGTAGACCAGGCTAACCTTGAACTCACTGAGATCCAACCTGCCTCTGCCTCCCAAGTGCTGGGATTAAAGGTGTGCGTCACCACCACCTGGCTGTATCCTAGATCTTAGAGGGTGGCATTGGATTGTTAATTGGGTATATGGGGCTGAAGGCATCCTGATTCCTGGCCCTGTGCAGGTGAGCGTGGAGCTGGCCAAGGTGCTACTGCACCTGGAAGAGAAGACCAGCTTGGCAGACTTTGAACAACTGCGCCAGAGAGCTCTGGTGGCTGTCATAGTCACAGACCCAGAGCAGGTAAATCCTAGCATGACCCTAGTCAGACCAGGAGCATCAGAAATTGCCCTGGTGGTCCCATTCTGTGCCCAGGTTGGGCCCTTGGGTAATCTTGGAGCCTGAGCATAGTGGCTTCTCCTTTGCCTACTTAGGTAGCCAAGTATCTGACCTCACAGTTCTATGGCCTGAACTATAGCCTGCGGCAGCGCATGGACATCCTGGATGTAAGTGACTTAGACCCCTCCCTGTCCCTGTCAGGCCCAGGTTGCCTTAAGTTGGGAGGTTGACCTATAGGGACTGTGGACAAAGGTCACCCCAAGCTTTCTTGGTGGGATGTGGTGTGGGAAGTCCTTCTGCCTATTTGTTGCTTTCATTGGTTAATGAATAAATCTGTTTGGCTAGTGGCTTAGCAGAATAGGGCAAGGTGGGAGTTCCAAGCAGATAGAGGAGAGAGTAGGCAGAGTGAGGAAGAAGCCATGTAGCCTCTGCCAGAGACAGACTCGCAGGAACCTTACCAGTAAGCCACACCCACGTGGTGATACACGGATTAATAGAATGGGTTAATTTAAGATATAAGAGTAAGACAGAAATACACTGAAGCTATTGGCCAAACAATATTGCAACTAATATAGTTTCTGTGTGATTATTTTGTGGTCTGGGCAGCCGGGAACGAACAAGCGGCCTTCCCCAACAGGGATGTGAGAGGCACTTTTGCCTGCTGACCACAGGTTCACCAGTATGGGGCTGAGAGCTGGTGACAGTATTTTCTTTTGTTTGTGTGGCTTTAGAAGAGTTTTTATTTATTAGTGTGTGTGTGTGTGTGTGTGTGTGTGTGTGTGTGTGTGCACCTACCTTCTGAATCATCTTATTGGCCCTGTTTCTGTGTTTTGTCTTTGTGTTCATGTGTATATGCATGTGTCTGAGTATTGAATACTGTGTGCAGTGCCTGTGGAGGACAGAAGAGGGCGCTGGGTTCCTTGGAGTTGGAGTTACAGGTGGTTGAGAGCCACCCAGCACTGGTGCTGGGGATTGAACTCTAGTCCTCTACAAAAGCACCAGGCACTCATGACCACTAACTCTTACCATCCTTGTTTATGTATTTTGGATAACAATTATATTGGTATGTTTTTATACAACATGAAATTTTTCATTACCAGAGGAACTCAGAGATCCACCTGCCTCTGTCTCCTGAGTGCTGGGATTAAAGGTGTACCATAACACCTGGCAGCCTCTGAACTCTTAAAGAGTGGGTGCCATCAAGGTTGAGGAGATGGCTCAGTCCATAAAGTGCTTGCTGAACAAATACTGGCGTTCATAGGGTGGCAGAGAAAGGAGAATCCGTATAGCTCGCTGGCCAGCAGCTCAGGTGGGGAACTCCAGGCTCAGGGAGGGACTCTGCCTCAAGATTAAGGTGGAGAACAACCAGACAGAGAAACCAACCCTGTGTGGTTGAGTGTGATCCCTCTGTAAACAAGTTCTTGTACCTGCTAAGCACAGACAGCCCTTAAAAATCTTGTATAAAAGGACTGCATGTGGCAAGGCTGTTGAGTAGTAAACTATCTAGAATCGTGCGTTCTTAGAGATAGTGCCGAGAGGTGGTTGCCAGGGCCCAGGGCCCAAGGGATTGGTGTTTCAGGAGACAGAAAGCTCTGGAGTGAATGATAGTGAGAGTTTCCAATGGTGATCCCGTGCTCAGGGCAACTGAACTCAAGGGTCTCACCCTTTAGCTCTGGCTGGCCTGGAACTCAGAGATCCACCTGCCTCTGTCTCCTGAGTGCTGGGATTAAAGGTGTACCATAACACCTGGCAGCCTCTGAACTCTTAAAGAGTGGGTGCCATCAAGGTTGAGGAGATGGCTCAGTCCATAAAGTGCTTGCTGAACAAATACTGGCGTTCATAGGGTGGCAGAGAAAGGAGAATCCGTATAGCTCGCTGGCCAGCAGCTCAGGTGGGGAACTCCAGGCTCAGGGAGGGACTCTGCCTCAAGATTAAGGTGGAGAACAACCAGACATGACACACAGTACCAACCTCTGACTGCGTGTGCACATAGACATGCATCTGAATCCATATGTATTCACAAGAATACATAAAGTGATAAAATTTATCTACTCATCAACAGTAAATAAGACAGGAAACAGCATTTTTGTGGTCCTGGGATTGTGCATGCTAGACAAACTATCATCTCTGAACTGTACCCTCAGCCTTCTGCAGTTTCTTTTCCTTCCTCTCTTTTTTTTTATTTTTTGAGAGAGGGTCTCACTGTATAGTCCTAGTTGGCCTTGAACTCACAGAGTTCAACCTGTCTCTTTCTCCCAAGTGCTAGAATTAAACGCATGCACAACTACACCATTGTCTTTTAAGAAATAAAGAATTGCCAGGCGGTGATGGTGCATGCCTTTAATCCCAATATTCGGGAGGCAGAGGCAGGCAGATCTCGGTGACTTTGAAGCCAGCCTGGTCTACAAAGTGAGTTCCAGGACAGTCAGGATTGTTTCATAGAGAAACCCTGTGTATGTATGTGTGCTTGTGTGCATATATGTGACCATACAGGAGCCCATGGAGGTCGGAAGAGTTACAAGCTGTTACTTGGGTGCTGGGAACAGAACCTGGGTCTTCTGCAAGAGCAATAAGGACTCTTAGCAGCTGAGCCATCTCTCTGGCTCCCAGGTTTTCTTTTTGCCTTTTATTTTGAAACAGGGAATTCCTAAGTTGCCCAGGTTGGCTTTGAACTTTGATCTTTCTGTTTCAGCTTCCTGAGTAGCTAGGATAATAGACCGTGTGTCCATGGGCCTGGCAAAAAATTCATGTTTCTAATCCAGCTCTGCTGTATCACCTCGTTCCAGAACATCGCCATTACCCTGTGCGGTCGCAGTAGCATCCACTTTCCAACCCTTCTCTCTACCGTTCTGTTCTGTCTGGATTTCCCTGTTCTAAATCCTTCGCATAAGCGGAACAGGCAGCTGTGCGGCCTTTGACAGGCTTCCTTTGCTGCATACGGTGCTGCTGACAGTCTTCCACATGTGGCAAGTGCAGGCTTCATTTTATTCCCTTTCTCTATTCCTCTTTCCGTGAAGCTGAGTTCCTTGAGGAAGGGAGCAAGGTGGGGTGAAATTTGGTGAGTTTGAGAAAAAGTACAGTACATTGGTCCAGCCATTCATTGTGAGGGAGCACTCATCTCACCTCCTGCCCCTGCACAAAGCTCAGATCATGAGTACTTAGGATGGGGGCCCAGTTCCTTTAACAGGGCTGCAGAGCTTTGTGAGTACTTGGCTGCTACTCCATTTTTAGAAGACCATCCTTTCCCAGAGCCACATACTGTCCTGAGTCGTTTTAAACATTTTAGTTTTGATTTTATGTGTGTGGATGTTTTGTTTGCACGTATGTTAATGCACCATATGTGTGCAGTGTCTGTGGAAACCAGAAAAGATGTGTGGGTGTTGGAAACCAAACCTGAGTCCTCAGCAAGGACAGTGAGTACCCTGAACCTCTCTGCCATCCACTTCTCTCTCTCCTCTAGGTTCTTGTTCTGGCTGCCCAGGCACTGTCTCGGCCACGGAGCCTCCAGAGGCTTTCCCAGCACTGTCCCCCTGCTTCTGGCACCTCGTGTTCACCAGCACTAGCTATTTCTCAGCCTGACAATGCTATGGCTCCCAACTGGCAGCTGGTTGTGGAGGAGCGGATCAAAAGCAAGACCCGGAGGTTCTCAAAGGTCAGCAGGACGCTGTTCAGGTCCTTGTCGGCATGGGGCTTTTGTTTTGTGGGCAGCATCATGAACAGTTGGATTCCTCTAGGTGTTGTCTGACTGAAGCGAACCCCGTCACAGGCAGGGTCAGTGCAGTGTTGAGTTAGAGCAAGAGTTTATCTATAAACTGAGGCACATCAGACCAGCACGATTTTAAAACGGGGAAGTAGAAAGAGCTCAGGAGTACGGCTCAGAAACAAAGAAAATGACTGTGGCGATGTCTGGAGATGGTTGGGCTCAGCTCAGGGCTGGAGACCAGGCTGTTTATAGCTTGTCACAATGTCCAGGTCTTCCTGTAGTGAGTATAGCTCTGAGTAGTTGATGTGTGATTTGGGACTCTGCTGTCAGACCACAGTGGCGTGAGACAGACTCAGCCCTTTCCATGGGGCCATAAAACCCAGGGAGGCCAGGGCAAGCCTGAGGGGCTGCGTGGCTGCACCAGGGGAGTAGCCTTGTGCCTTGACCATGCTGTGTTTGGCAGGGCTGTCCACGGAGGGAGCTATCAGGTGGCCCCAATGAATTCAACTCTGTGGCTGGTTACTTCTTCTTCCCCCTCCTTCAGCACTTTGACAGGTGAGTTTTCTGGAACTTTAGACACACCTCTGTGGACAGCGATTGTGGCACAACAGGGCATGAATGTGGGCTCGGCTTCTTTTATGAGCTTGACTTAAACGCTTTGAGACATTAGGGAGGCCCCTTTGCTATTCAGTTCTGTGCTGAGGGCACAGTCATCATCACCAGCTCTCTGCGTTGACCCTGAACTTACGAAGGTGCTGCTGTCAGTGCTGCCTGGCCTGCACAGCCTGTGAGGTTTGGGTGACAGCACAGACTGTGACCTTGACTCGGGGCCTGGTTTGTGCCTGGCGGCATACAGTATGCTGAAACATTTGAAAATGCCTTCACCTTGTGGCTGTCCTCTGCCACACTGGTCCCTGGTGTGAAGGTGGGAGGAAGGCCATGTGAGCCTTCAAGGGTTTGGGTTTCTGTCGGTAGCCATCTTTCTGGGCTCTTCTCAGCCAGCCATTAGGTGCTGGGGCTGCCCCATCTACTCAGCTCTATGTTGTAGGCCTCTGGTGACCTTCGACCTCTTAGGAGATGATCAGTTGGTACTTGGAAGACTGGCCCACACCTTAGCATCCCTGATGTACCTGGCTGTTAACACCACAGTGAGTTGGGAAAAGGGAGCTGAAAGCCCTGCCACATAGTCCATAGCAGGTGGCTGCGGGATAATCACCAGTGTCCACAGAACAGGACCCGAGCTCTGTGTAGTGTGTTCATCTCCCACCTGTGAGCAGTGCAGGACCCTGCACCCTCAGAATGCATCCTCCCCGCTTTGGCTCTGGGGCAGGTGTGCAAAGCTCCACCAGGCATTGCACGCACCCCTCCTGTCAGGTGTCAGGCGAGCGCTGACACAGTGGGATCCTACCTTTGGTCCAAGTGTGGGAAACGCCTCACCAGCCACCCCTCTGCTGACTTCAGGTGGCCGTGCCCATGGGTAAGGCCCTGCTGGGGTTTGTGTGGACCCTTCGCTTCCACGTGGACACGTGAGTGGCCCATGGGGCTAAGGGAAGCACAGGGTCTGGTCTCCAAGGCAGCATGCCTAACGTTTCCTAACGAGAAGTGGCTAATCAGGCCTGGGGGTCTCAGACAGGGCTGGAGTGATGGGGTACATGAGGGCGGGCCTTCCCATAGGCTAGCTACAGTGACTGGTACATGAGGGCGGGCCTTCCCATAGGCTGGCTGGGTACATGTGGGCGGGCCTTCCTATAGGCTGGCTGGGTACATGAGGGCGGGCCTTCCCATAGGCTGGCTGGGTACATGTGGGCGGGCCTTCCCATAGGTTGGCTGGGTACATGAGGGCAGGCCTTCCCATAGGCTGGCTGGAGGCGGCTCCATTCACAGAGTCTTCTCTCACCTTTCCCCGCCCTCTTGATTGGTAGTTACGTGCGCCGGGGCTTGCTGTCTGCTGTTTCCTCTGTTCTCCTCAGTGTACCCACAGAGCAGCTATTGGGGGACCTGCCAGATGAGCTGCTAGAAGCCAGATCATGGTTGGCAGGTGAGTGTCTGGACTGGAAAATGCCACTGGTGTGAGTCTGAGTGGGTGTGTCCTGTGTTAGCTCTGAGAAGTGTGCTGACGTGAGTGTGGGGATCAAGGAGGCGATCTCGATCCTGTTCCCTTGGGGACTATCACAAGATCCCAACAGAGACAACTCAGATGGGACTCTGTTCCTTCAGAAGGCTCTCAGATCCAAAGCTAGACATAATAGTGCAAGCCTTTAAACCCCCAGCACTTGGGATACAGAGGCAGGTGGAGCGCTCTAAGTTCAGGGCTAGCCTGGTCTACACTCTGAGTATTAGGCCAGCCATACCTGTTTCTTTAAAAAGATTTTAGCCAGGTGATGGTGGCACACACCTTTAATCTCAGCACTCGGTAGGCAGAGGCAGATCTCTGTGAATTTGAGGCTAGCCTGGTCTAACAGAGTGAGTTCCAGGATAGGGACCAAAGCTACACAGAAACCCTGTCTCACCCCCCCCCAAAAAAAAAAAAACCCAAAAACCAACCAACAAAACCAACTTCCCCTCCCAAAAAAAACAAAACAAGATTTTCAGTCCAGCCTGGTTGTGTGGAAGCAGGGAGCGCGACGGGAGCTCCACCCAGACCTGCTCGGCAGTATTTGCGCCCTTTGTCTCTCGCCTCTAAATATTGTTTTAAGAAGTCAGCTGCAGCCGGCGGTGGTGGTTCACTCCTTTGATCCCAGTAGAAGGGAGGCAGCAGCAGGCAGATCTCTGTGAGTTCTAGGCCAGCCTGGTCTACAGAGTGAGTTCCAGGATAGCCAGGGCTACACAGAGAAACCCTGACTTGAGTTAAAAAGAAGTCAGCTGTAGACTCTGACTCTTCAGCCCGGACCCTTTGACAGGCTCCCTGGACCCACTGGAAAGAGCATCCAGCTTCCCATGAGCCTTTGCGACTGGCCATGATAGTGTCAAACTGTGGCTTCCACGGGACTGCTGGCCAGGCAGGGTCCTACTGCTTTGTGGTTTCCCATGGCTACTCACAGAAGGTTCCATTGTCAGCCATCCTGGGCAAGGGCAGGGTCTCCTCAGGCTCATGTGCTGGAGCTCCCCAGGTTGACTTGTCTGATGCTTTTATCCCAGGTTAGTGCTTGGGCTGCTCAGCTCTGGACCTGGCCTACTGATCTTCCCGGTCCCCTGGGGGAGCTCGAGGGCTTCGCTGGGAGAAGACTCTCTGGCCCACGGCGTCACTCACCTCGTCTTCCCTCCTTCCTCCTTTGGCAGATGTGGCTGAGAAGGATGTGGACGAGGACTGCAGGGAGCTGGCAGTGAGGGCTCTGCTGCTTCTGGAGAGACTCAGAGATAAGCTCCTGTCCATCTCCTCTCCATAGCCCTGAGGACCCCCTCAGCTACCTCCACTGGAAGAAGGGAAGGCCTGAGGGGCGAGTCCACACGCGAGCTGTCTGTGGCAGCGGGGGTCTGGAGGGGCCCATTGGTCCTAGTGTGACCCTGCCATTACGTATGCCCTGGCAAGGCTGAGCGTTCAGCTAAAGATAGCAGGCCTGTGCCGTGGAACTCAACAGCTTTAGACTGACTGGAATTTGGACTGGGGTGGGTGGGGGGTGCAAGAGGTGCCTCCTCCTGAGAGCAGGGCTCTGGGCTCTGTGGCCAGGGACAGCTGTTCAGCTTCTAACAATGTTCCATTAGAATAAACAGGGCCGCAGATGTCACATAGTCTGCTTTTATGGTTCTCACTGGCAAAGACTTAGTTCCTACATGGGTCCTCCTAAGGGGCAGCAAGGACCTTGTCCAGGCATTTAAGAGAACAGACTCTGAGAAAATGGACTTTATTTGGAGTCATAGGAGTGTGAGCAGACATGGATGGTGCCTGTTATCCCAATCCCTACTCTGGTGACCAAGGGCACAGTCCTCAGGGCTCAGGCCTGCCTCACGTGATCCCTGCTGTGGTCTCAGCACTGGGCTCTGCTGGGGACTATAAGCAACCAACTACAGGCAAGGCTAACAGTAACAGGTATCTCCAAGTTCCAAGGGCAGCTTGGTTCAGAGTTCTAGATCTAGAAGTTTCTGAGTCTTTTGTTGGGTAAACATGGGAAAAGTGAAACTTCCCTTTAATAGGAAGTGAACCAAAACCCCACTGGAGCTGCCAGGTGCCTAGAGGCAGGAATGCTGAAGGAATGACTTAAACCGCAAATGTGATCTTTCTTCTAAGTACAGAACTGAGGCAAGCCAGAGCTGCATATTGTGGGCCACAGCGGCTGGACTCTGGACTCCACGTCCCACTGCGCTGCTTATACATGACAGTGCAGAATTTAACAACAATATAAACAAAAAACCAAAAAGCTGCCTTTCCGGTGGCTCCTCCCAGCAGCAGGACCGCAGGCTATCAGGCATCATTCTCCACCTCTTCCATCACCTCTTCATACACATCCTTGTGATCCTCCATGCTGTTGTGGCGGACCCGCTCAGGGATGATGCGGGATATTGGGAGGCCCAGGCCCTGATGCACGGTGTCTACGGTGCGCTGGTCCACGTAGTATGATATGTTGGCTGATGGCAGCCTTTTCCTCATCTCCTCGAGATACTTATAGGCCTACAACAGAAGGAACAGTGGTGACCTGAAGGCCCATAGATGTGACCACCAGCTATATCTTAGGTTCACATTCATTCATGGTAATAAGGTTTCTTAAACATCAGGTCCCAGCTGCCTACCCTCAGCCAAAGAAAGCATCCTTGCTCCAGGTAAAGAAAGGCCTTCGCTTTGAGGAGCACTCATGGTCTGGGCCTCCCCAGTATTTGTGAGCGGACTGTCGTATGGGAGGCCATCAGATGATTCTCAGTGGCTAATGCTGAGCTGTGGTTCACAGGAACAGCAGTTTTTGAGGGTCCTTTAGTAGCCAGAACACTAGAATTTGGTTTGAGTTCTAGAGCTGCTTTCTCTCGAGTCTGCTTGCCTTGTCTCTGGACACTTGGCAAAGGAGGGCTGGATATCTTTTACCAATTCTGGGCATGTGCTTGGCTGAACTGAAGTTAAGCTGCTAATGGCTTATTGCTCTTTTTGATGAAGTATCTGCTTTAATCTAGTTATTAAGTTGTTTAACCTAGTTATTAGTTAAGTTTGCACAGGGCTGGCTTAGAGAGTGGGGGACTGGGCAGGACAGGCCCAGCTTCCTGTATGGCAGCATATTTAGGCCTCCCTAACCTTGCATGCACATGTTCATCTGCAGGGAGCATCTCACACAAAGGAGAGGTAAGAAGACTTTCATGGCTTCTAGGTCTTATCCTGGGAAGTGCATATTAATTCAAAACATGAACAAAATTACTTGCAGCTTTAAAAATTTTTTAAATGAAGAATAATGATTAAATATTTCTAGTTGCTTTATTTATTTGTTTGTTTGCTTTTTTGAGAGGGTTTCTCTGTGTAGCCCTGGCTGTCCTGGAACTCACTCTGTAGACCAGGCTGGCCTCGAACTCACAAATATCCACCTGCCTCTACCTCCCAAGGGTTGGGACTAAAGGTGTGTGCTACCAGTACCCAGCCTGCTTCTATTTTTTTTTTTTAAGACAGTGTTTGTGTGTCCCCGGCTACCCTGGAACTCTCTTAAGTACACCAGCCTGGTCTAGAATCTGCAGTAATCTTCCTGCTTTTGCCTCCTGAGTGCTAGGACTATAGACCTGTGCCATCACAACTGGCTATATCTTAATATTCTTACGTATGCCAAAATTCAGAATGATTTTATTGGACAGATATACTATATCTGTAAGGGTCATAAATAAGAAACATAAGGCTATATTGCAATGTTTGGCTGGCTTTGATGTCAAATCATAAACCCTAGGGCTAGGAGTCAAATGAACATGAGCCCAAAGGGATGGGAAAATGTTGCCCTAGGTATTTCTTTTTTGTTTTTTGTTTTTCGAGACAGGGTTTGGAGCCTGTCCTGGAACTAGCGTGTGCCACCACCGCCCAGCTGCCCTAGGTATTCAGAGTTGCCTGTCTGTGTCAGATGCTGTAGTGGGCACATGGGAACATAAGGACAAGCTTAGGACATATCCTGGGACCACAGAGGCTAAAGAGAAAGCTTAGTCCAGCAGCAGCAGAATTGAAGAAACAAGCAAAGTCAAGAGCAGACAGGGTTGAGAAGATTTCGGGGTCTAGAAGGGACTTGCAATTTGACACAACTGGGTCCAGTTTAGAAGACACTTAAGTCAGGCTTAGAGGTAAAATGACCATGTTTGAGGTGAGACGTTTGGGTGGGCTCAAAATCAGAGTAGTTCTTAAGAGAAGGAAAACATGAACAGCAACAATAGCAGCTATAAAAGGAAGCGGATTTAGCCTCAGTGAATTGAGGGACAATAGATGTAAGCAGCTGGAAATCTGGAAGGAAAGAAAAGGGGAGGAATGGAAACAAATCATGTTTGATATGGAAGATGAAAAACAAAAACCCAACCCAGACAAAAACCAAGCGGAATGATGGAAATACCTGGAACACTTTACAAAAGACAAGTAAATGACAAGTACACAAGATGCTTAGCCTCAGCCACTGTGAAAGCGTCCCAGTCACACAAGGGGGATGACTCATTATCTAGCACATCAGCAGCCACAGGGGTGGCTAACAACGAAAATGGTTGTACAGGTGCTGGCAAAGAGCTAGTCACTTTTACATAGGACATTATCATTTATTAGTAAAGTGAAAGCTGGGTTGGGTATGTAGCTCAGTTGGTGGAGTAGGGTTAATGCAAGAATCCATGGAAGTCTCTTTATTAAGGGGTGAAATGGAAATAACACGAATACAGAATGAGGCGTGCACCGCCTCTACATCCATCCATCCATCCATCCATCCATCCATCCATCCATCCATCCATCCTTAAATAAGGATGACATAAGCTACAGTCATCTTGGGAGAGAACATCAATTGAAAAAATGTCTCCATAACATTAATTTGTAGGGAGTTTGTGGGGCATTTTCTTTTAAAAATACATTTCAAAGACTTATATGTATTTTGTCTGCATATGTATGTATCATGTGTGTGCCCAGTACCTGGGGAAGGCAGATGCTGTTGGATCCCGTGGAACTGGAGTTACCTGGGTCGTGGGAGTTGCAATGAGTTCACTGCAAGAGCAGCTAGTGCTCTAAACCACTGGACTGTCTAGCTTGCCAACCCTGAATTGTCTTGATGAATACTGACAAAGATAGAAGGGCCCAGCCCAATGAATGACAGTGCCATCCCTGAGGAGGTGGTCCTGGGTGGTCTAAGAAAGCAGTGTTCCTCTGTGGCATCTGCTTGGACTCTATCTCCAGGTGCCTGCCCTAACTTCCCTCAGTGATGGACTGTAACCTAGGAGTTGTAAGGCGAAATAGATCTTTCTGCCCTAAGCTGCTTTTGGTCTTGGTGTTTATCAGAGCAATAGAAAGTGCTCTAGAACAGGAGTTTTTCACCTCAAAGGAAACAGTAATAGCCTCTGCCAACAACCAGGCCTGTGCTCTAGAGCAGCAGGACTAAGTAAGCAGGGCCACCTTACCATTTGGTATTCCTCCATCTGTACATGGTGCTCCACCAGGAAGCCATACACGTCCCCAATGCGGATGGTGCTGTCCAGGTCTGGCTCTTCGAGGAGCAGCTCACACTGTCTGATGGACTCTTTGGGGTCCTCTGTGTATGTCCTACACAGACAGACAAGGCAGAAAGGCTTGTGCCCGACCTACAACACTTATTGCATGCCAGAACCTGTCCTGCAGGAGCAGCTTTTGCAATGGCCAGATGGCATTTGTGTGTGTGTGTGTGTGTGTGTGTGTGTGTGTGTGTGTGTGTGTGAAGGTGACTTCCATGAATTATGTTAATTCCTTAATTTGTTCATTTGTAAATCCAATCACTTAACATACATCCATCATCCCCTTTAGTCCTGGGTCCTGTGCTTTGACACTGAGATCTGTTTAGAGGAGACACATGGGAAGGAGGCACAGGGAGAAAGGTATCCCATCTTACACAGGCAGTTAAAACTAGGAAGAGCCTTCCTGCCAGAGGTGCGCATGGACTAACTCTCTGAAATGGTGAGCAAGCCTGCAATTAAGTTCTTTCTTTTATGAGTTGCCTTGGGCATCGGGTCTCCTCACAGCAACAGAAAAATAACCCAGACCACCCCTGATTAGGTCCATGGCTCCCCTTAGACATATCTATTGACTTGAGCTCACTCCTCTTGCCTCAATCTTTTTTCTTAATTTCTGTGGAATAATCTTCCCAAGATGGTGTTGAGATTCTGAGGGAGTTCCCAGAGAGAAGCTCGGGTATAAGAGGCAACAGAGAATCCTATCTAGCTGTTCAAGAATTACCTGAAGAATATCTATTGGAAACACAAACTTGGGCTGGTCTCTCTCTCTCTCTTTTTTATTATATATACAATATTCTGTCTGTGTATATGCCTGCAGGCTAGAAGAGGGCACCAGACCCCATTACAGATGGTTGTGAGCCACCATGTGGTTGCTGGGAATTGAACTCAGGACCTTTGGAAGAACAGGCAATGCTCTTAACCTCTGAGCCATCTCTCCAGCCCCTCGGTCTGGTCTCTTAAAGTCAGCCTAAATTCTTGTGAAGGGAAGTGGAGAATCTTGGGGTACAAACAGAGGGCCTTCCCCTCCTGACCTGTTCCTTTAGAGGACATACCTTCGGGCCTGGATGAACCGCTTCACTAGGGTCATCTTGCTTTGTAGCTGGGCTAGCTTGGTCTCCTGATCCAGCGGGCTCTTGGCCTTGGCTTTGGACAGACACTTATAGGCCTCAGTCAGTGCCCCGTGAGCCTTGTCATAGTTCTGGTATTCATCAATCTCCACCTGTACCAAAGAGACCTTTGAGGACCTAAGGGGCTCTGTGGGGCCCCCTGCAATCCTGCTGGAACCCTGAAGAAGGTCTGTACCTGGGCACAGGCATCATAGAAGCCAGCCAGGAGGTCTAAGGCCCGCCCTTTTGTATAGAAGCTGATGATATTCTTCATGATCTCTGGTTCCTTCCGCCAGTCCAAGGACTGTAGGTAATTGGCTGCCATGATATAGATTTCCTTCTGTCTTGAGACGCCGGCAAAGAACACAATTTTCTCCGTGTCTCCAGATTTGAGCAGTGCTCTCATGGCCTAGGCAGAGAAAGGGCCAGGGCTCAGTTGAGCAGATTTACGTTTTGAAAGTCCCCAGGACAATGCAGTTCAGTTTGCTAATGGGACCTACTGTGAGTCTGGCTCCACCATTACAAGGGCCTTTATGCATCATACTCCCCAGTCCTTCAACATCTTAGCTAGGAAGGCTGCTCCCTGCTCAGGCTATACTCAGAGGTATATGTAGCATCAGGGCCTGTGCCCAAATGCCCAACAAATGGCCCAGCTGAGACTCAGTGGCCCAGAGAGACTCACTTTCAACTTGTTCCCAGCCTGCGTGTATTTCTTGGTGGCCAGGTGATAGTTGCCCTGGCGCATACAGCAGTTCGCAATTTGTTCTAGCAGCTCGCGCCGCGACTCCTCAGACAGGTCCTTGGAGTCCTTGGACACGGTCATCTTCTCTGCCATCTCCTCAGTGATGGTCATGTTCTGTTCCAGGCACAGCTGCAGCGCTTCATGATACTGCAAGATGCCAGAGACAAAGCAGGTTGTAGCAGGGCTGCTGGGCGCCTGCCTAGGTCTCCATCACGTCTGCCACCCCGTCAGAGCAAGCTGCGCCCCTGGCTATGCTGGCGCTGCCTGTGCTGAGCAGGCAGGACTAAAACGACCAAGCTAAGGGACAGACTCAGGCGTGTTACTCTTCCTCATGCTTTTAATAACTCAGAAGAATAACACTTGCTGTAGGGAAAAAACTCCAACACTGTATGTTTCCACCAGAAACCACTTCAAAGTCAGGTGTGGTAGTGCACACCTGTAGCCCTAGTACTTGGAAGATGAGGCAGGAATGTGAGCACCAGGCCAGCTTGAGCTTCATGGTGAGTTCAAGGCCATATCTCCAGGTTATAGAGAGAGATACCATCTCAAAGACAAAACAATCTATGTTGGGCATGGTGTTGTGTGCTTATGATTCTAGCTACTTCAGAGGCTCAGGCAGGAAGATCACTTGAGCCACAGATTTTGAGACCACCTTGAGATAGTCTATCTAGAAAACCAAACAAGCCTCCAAAATACAGGAAATTTATGTTGTGTGAGTTACATTGCTTGCATGTACACACACACACACACACACACACACTAGAACCGACTGCCTGGTTAGAGCTGAAGACGTGGGTGGGTGGTGAGGCCCTCGCAGCAGCAATCCTGGTATACTATGCTGGGTGAACTTTTGGGATCACCCCTGACTTCCAGCCAAGTTGCAGCCATAGCCATCTTGAGACTTTATAATCAAACAGAAATAGCAGAAGCACGCCTCGCCCCTTGGCTCCTGCCATCCCTGTACCTTCTTGGCAGCCAGCAGAAGTTCTACAGCCTTTTCAAACTGCCTGTGCTCAATGCAGAAGTCTGAGCAGCGGGCTAGGAGAGCAGGATCCGACTTCTCATCCAGGTCCTCTGCTATGAGCTGTAGGGCTGCAAACTGCTGGGTGGTGAAGGCTAACTCCAGGGCCTTGGAAAAGTGTCCAGCCTGTGGGCAGTGGTGGAAATTCAGCTGCTGCTTGAGGTCCCAACAATTCCCCCAGCCAGTTTCCCTGGAGCTTCACAAAGGTCTCTGCAGGTCCCCAGCAGAGGCCAAACACTCACCTTGTGATAGAGCATGACAGCCCTGTCCATCTGCTCGCCCTTCTCCTCGTAATACCGGGCTGCCTCAATCATGTCCTCTGGGGAGCTCAACAGGGCCAAGTTCATGAGCTGGTCATCTAAGCCATTCTCCTGCAGGGAGGAAGGTGTGGCTCTGCGGGCAGCTCTGTCCAGCGTACCCAAACCCCGGAGATTCGTGAATGTGGCTGTGTTTGGTATCACCGGCAGATCCGTACCAGTTCAGGGGCATCAGGTTATACTAGGCCAGCCTCTGTACCAGGGTTTTCAGATACCTTTCATTCTATTTTACAGAGCACGGAAAGAATCACCTGAGGTAGGGATAACTCCAGAAACAAGACTGAAGGGGGTACTCATAAAAATACCAGACAGCTTTTGATGAGGTGTGCATTTGCAAGGCTGTAACCCATGTGTCAGCCCACTACTGGCTCGGGAGACTGGACAGAGTGGCAATGTCAGAGGAAGCCCAGAGGGAGGGGACAAGAAGAGTCAGAGGTGAGTAGGAACCCAGCAGCAGGTGTGAGTGCTCACAGCACAGGCCTCTGAACCTTTGTGTTTGAAGCATATCCCTCCCCCCCCCCGCCACAGGGTTTCTCTGTGTAGCCCTTGCTGTTCTGGAACTCACTCTGTAGACTAGGCTGGCCTCAAACTCACAGAGATCCACCTGCATCAGCCTCCCGAGTGCTGGGATTTAAAGGCATGTACCACCAATGCCGGCTGGAGTACTCTTAATAAAACTTTGAAAACAGCAATAGCGTGAGGGAGAGGAGGAAACCCTGTGTGAATGTGTGTTGTTGGCATTGGACATGGCTATGTCAAGGAACCCAATGCCTCAGACCCAGAGACTGGCAAAGCCTTCCCTGGGCCAGGCTCAGGAGAACTGGCAAAGCCTTTCTCAGGTCTGTGTAATGATGTTGACAGTGTGTGCAGAAAGTGCTGGTTGCAACCTCCTCTTCCCAGGTGTTTACAGCCTGAGAATCCCCTTCAGAGACCGCTTACCAAGACCCCTTAATCCCTCCTCCTTGTGCTGCACATAGTAAACACACAGGGCTTTGGTCTGCCAGTAGGTGCTCTCCACAGCGTGAGCGCAGCTCCCCAAGCCCAGCCTGTCTGTATATGTGCCTGTCCTTTCTTCGCTTTGCTGTCACCCCAGTCAGGTTTCCAGGACCAAGCAGTGCAGGATGTGCCTCCTGCTCAGGTGGAACCATACCTTGCACAGGCGGATGGCGTTGTTGAAAGCCTGTGCCCGCGTGTAGAAGTGCACCGCCTGTTTCACCTCATCCTGGCTCTCGTACTGCCGGGCAAGGTGGTAGGATGCAGCCCAGTCCCCAGTCTCGTTGGCTATTTCAGCAGCCTAGAAAGACCAGAGCACCCAGGATCGTCTCTGTCCCCTCACTCCACTCCACAGGATGCACTATCCTATTTTTTTTATTCCTAAAGAATTATTTATTTTATAGACATTGGTGTTTTGTCTGCATGTATGTCTGTGAGGTGCCAGTTTACAGACAGTTGTGAGCTGCTATGTGGGTACTGGGAATTGAACCTGGGTCCTCTGGAAGAACAGCCAGTGTTCTTACCTGCTGAGTCATCTCTCCAGTCCCACCTATTTTTAAAAATGTTTAATTTTTACATGTATGTGCTTGTGCATATAGATGCAGTGCCCGTGGAGGCCAGAAGAAGGCACCACATCCCCGGATGTTAGCGGGTGACTGTGAGTTGCCCCACATGAATGCCAGGAACTCAACTCTGGAAAAGCAGCAAGCACTCTTAACTGCTGAGTCATCTCTCCATTCCCAACCTTTCTTTCATTTTTAAATTAAAATTGTACACACACACATGCAAACACACACACACACACACACACACACACACACACACACACACACACGCACACAGGGGTCCAGCTGAGGGCCCCATGCATACAGACATGTGCTCTACCTCCTCGCCCACTCTCACCTTCTGAATGTTGCCTTGGAAGCAATGGATCCGGACCAGGGAGAAGTAGTCTTGTGCCAGCTCGTAGTAGCGCAAGGCAGTGTCCATCTCGGCCTGGCTCTCAAGGTACTGGGCCCACCACCTCCACAGGGTCCTGTGTGACAACCCTTGGAGCTCAAGGTCTCACTCCCACCGGAACTGACACCCTGTACCATCACCGCCCACAGTGGATGCATGAAACTGAAAGGGACAGATCTGGAGCTGTTCCAAGACCAGCCCTTGGATCAGGTGGACTCACTCCCCCGCTCTGACATGGGACGTGCACACCTGGGAGGTCTTGTCCCGTGGGGACACTTACTTGTCCTTCATCCTGTTGATGTAGAGCTCCAGTGATTGTAGATCTTCTGACAGCATCCTGGGTACCTCAAATCGGTGGGTGTCGGACTTCTCATAGCTGTGGAAGAAGGAGCTGTTCCACTTTGCTTCACGACCAGGGGCCATATCAGAGTGTCTGATAACAGCTGGCCTGCAGCCCTGCGCTCTGTGCATTCTTGTATGTTTTGTGCTATGTGGACCAGAGTGTTAGCCATACCTCAGAGCTATCATGCAAATTCCATATCATGGATGCAACTCTAAGCACAGCTCACCCCACTTTTGGAATGGGCTTCCCTGTAGCTGTATCCCTGTGGCACATTCTTCCTCGGGGATCCCTAAGTTTGGTATGTACCACACTGACTGACACACAGAGGGTTAAACATTCTGTCTCACCACCACAGAACCCAAGCTCCTGGTCAGCTCCTATGGAGGATCACACTGGTTGCCCTGGGACAGGTCTCCATTTCAGAACTGTCAGGGCCCATCCCTGCCCACACCCCACTCACTAACTGAGGGCCAGGCCACAGTCTGCACTGGCTTCCAGGTGCTTGGCATAGTTGTAGTAAGTGGTGCGCAAGTGGACACGGTCGTGGAGCTCAGCCACCTCCACTGCTCTCTGCCACTGATCTGAGGCCTGGTAGAGCTTGTTCAGGAGGTCATAGCGCTTGCACTTCTTGTAGAGTTGTTCAGCCTCCTCCTGGGGATAAAGAGAGACGTAGCCTCAGTTACGGTGCTGCTGTTTTAGAAAGACCACCTGAGGAGAAAGGACAATGGGCACGAGGGGCTGTCGTGGTGTCACTTTGCTGTGAAGGTCATTTCACAGTCGCCACAAGCTCATGACCATGCACCGCATGCCTTGAGATGCACATGCACACCACGCCGGGCCTGGCAGTCAAGAAAGGCAACATGTGTCCACGTGACTTTCCAGTCTCCACTGAGACCTGTACATTGCCAGGGGAATTTTAACCTTGCTCCAGCCCAGCCATACTCTAGGGGGTCCTGCATCACTCCTGTGATCCCCTACAAATAGGGAAGTCTTCTGGGGTGCTCCTGCCACGTAGCATATGTGTGGGTGGGATGCCTGCCTCCACAATTCCCTGCTCAGAGGTCTGCCTCTTGGATGCATGAGTCCACTAAGTCATCTGACTGTGGGAATGTGTCAGTATCTTTTAAGGCAGGAGGAGGTAGCCCCAGACCGGAGGCCTTAGGAAACCAACCTGATAGCATAGGCTATTTTGAGGGATTTCTGTTGTAGGTGGACGTCTGCCAGGAACACCCGCTGTCTCCCTCCTGCAGACCCCAGGCCTCAAGAGACCAGCAGCCAGACTGCGTGTCCGCTTGCCAGCTCCACTTCACCTCCTTGGTCCTGTGTTACTAGACTTTAGCTGAAGAAGGTCTCTACTTAGCGGCCTCTGCCCCTTTTACTGCAGGCTCAGCATGGCGATGTGACAGGATTGACCACCTTCCTCTCTGCCCCCGTGTCTGTCTGTCTGAGACTGGGACCACTCACCAGCATGCCCAGCTGTATGGCCAGCATGGCCACTCTGGCTTCCAGTTCTGGCTCCCGCTCAGCTTCCCGTAGTGCTCGGGCCCCACGGGCATGGCCCATGTTCCCTAAGCACACCTTAGCGACATCCAGCCTCTGAGTCTTCACACACATGCGTGCCATGTTCTCCCAGACAGTCTCACTGTAGAGAGAAGATAGGAAGCCCTGTCAGCTTCCAACCCAGAGCTCAGGAACCCCCTGCCCCTTCTCAGCATCTGAGAGTGCACAGAACCAGCAAGCAGAGGGTCCTACATGACACTGTATACAGCCAATACAGTAGGACTGCAGAACAGGACCCCTACATGACACTGTGTACAGCCAACACAGTAGGACTGCAGAAAAGGACCCCTATATGACACCGTGTATGGCCAGCACAGTAGGACTGCAGAATTGAACCCCTACATGCAGAATAGGCAGTGCATGCAGGAAGGAAAGAACTATCCTGAGTCTCCCTTGCATGTCTTAACATAGCATCTCTGATCTTGAAGGCCTTTGGCAATGACAAAGGGGACAGATGATCTTCTATAACTATGCTGTGTTACTCTGTCTGCTCAGCAGACAATGGCTTTTCCTAACTGTGAGTCAGGTCAAAGACAGACCTTCTTGCTCACAACTGAGTAACAGACTCCATGTAGCTTTCCTATACTACTTCCAGCACTGGAGATCCTACAGGAAGAAGGGTCATGACAGCCTTACCTCACCTCTCCCAGGCAGAACTCAGTGTTTGGAAAGGTGGCGTGGAGGCGGACCACAACCCCAACTCAATCAAGGGGCCTGGAGCAGGGCCAGCCTAGACAGTGGACCCTTCCTTGTCCCCCATTTTGAGGTAGTCCAGTGTGATCCTGGACCTCCTTAGAGAGGATACAGGATCCTCTTGTAAACACTCAGTTTGGAACAAACACTGAACAGAGAGGTGGAAAGGGAACCAGTGTGTTCTTCGCACAGTCCCCCCTCTGCTTAGGCCAACTAGAAATAGGTTCTTCCTATTCTAAGACCACAGCAGTGCTACATGCACAGGTATGCACATACACATGTAGTTAACCTGTCTTGCCCGCCCGACACCACACACACACACACACACACGAGGCACCAGGGATGTGCAGACAGGAGCATCTGTGTAAAAGCATTTACCCCAGGCCTTCTCATCACATTCTAGGGGCTCCCCCCAGGTGAAGCCTGGTTCCAGGAAGTGGGGTAGATCTATTCTTTTGCAGCCTCACAAACTTAGCAGAACTAAGAGCTTGAAAGGCAGCTGCCCACATGAGGCTGGCTGCTGATCTGGGGAGTGGGGCCCGATACACCATTGTACTGAACATTTTCTTAACGATTTGTTCACAAAGAAGGATGGGTAAGAGGACTCTTGAGCTGTTGGGCCAAGTCCTACTATGGGCAGCTAGATGATCCACGGATCACCCAAGTCTTAGATTCCTTGATTTGAACAGACGTGGAGGGAAAACACCTACTAAGTCAGCTCAGGCACTGGCTGGGGTGTGGTGGCCGCTCCTGTGCCTGTGGTTGAAAATTTACACATCCAGGTGTCTTTCCTTCAGGTCAGCATGTTCTGCCCATATGTCATTCTGACCTGCCTGGGTCCTGCTAGAACTCTGACTGACTCCATAGACCTAGGTATCAAGTAACAGGAGGACAGGCGTGTCTGCATTTTAGCAGGGACATACCGGGTGACTACCGCTTGTAGGGAAGTGAGGCCTGACCAGAGTTACATGGCAGCAACGTGGGCTCAAGGTGCTGTTCTGGGGAAGAGGGAAGGACGTATGCCTAAATCCCAGCCCGAACCCCGCCAGCTGTGGGAGGCTCCTGGGCTTCTCACACTCTGGTCTGCAGTCCCCAAAACACACAGTTGTTCTAGACAAGGTGACTCGTGAGCCAGGCTGGGGACCTCTAAGAGGTGCCAGCCACAGGCAGCCCCTGGCTGAGATGTTTCTCCAGCAGGTGGACTCACTGCCCTTGTGCTTTTGGCTTTGGAAATCAAACGACTCATGGTCGCTCGGAGGCAGCATGTGTGGCCAAACCTGCTCAGTGCCACATGGCCCCAGCCAGGGCAGCTTCCCAACAGGAACCGCTATGACAGGACACACATCCCTGTCAGAGGCCGGTTATCTGGGCCCTCAAGCAGTAAGTCCCACTCTGAGTTTAAACTCCCTACTACCCTTTGGTGTGGGTCTCTCAAAGGGAGCGCTGGGCCTCATGTCGAATCCTGTGGGATACCTGCCAACTCTCAGGGTTCTTTAAGTCAAAACTGTTCCTAGAAATGTCATCCAGTGAGAAGTCTGGAATCCCAAAGAATATGCTTGGTTCTCCTGACGCAACTCCAGTGAGCTACACAGAACTTTCAGGATGGACAGGGTCTGCCAGTGTCCTCCTGAGCTTGCTGGGCTAGCTGGGTGCGTGAGGCATGGGAGCTGTCTACAGCACGATGGTAGCTAGACAAGAGGCCCTTTAAAGAATCATCCTGTTCCTACTAGTTTATATAATTACATGCTTAAAAAAATGTTTGCAAAGTGCCTTTAATTCCAGTATGCAGGAGGCAGAGGCAGGAGAATCTCCATGAGTTTGAGGCCAGCCCGGTCTACAGAGTGAGTTTCAGTACAGTCAGGGTTACATGGTGAGACTCTGTCTTAAGAATATGAAACCAAAATAACAGTTTACTCTCACTGCCTCCTGAGGCCTGGGTGTGGAGGCTAGATGGATGGGAGGACATGGCCTTTTGGTGGCCTCTGCTTCCCCGGGTAGCCCCCCTTCTGTACTGTCTAGAAAGCAACAGCTGTGTCCATATCCAGTGTTGGGAAGATAACTAAGAGCAGTACCTGGCCTGTAGGCAAAGCTGGCTGGTGTGTGCCCTGGGCTTTCTCTTTTCCCACCAGGAGGGTCTGCTCCAGGCCAGTGTCTGGCCTTCTGTGGAGTGTGAGACAGGTAGGAGGCTTGTCTTGGGGCTGCTGTGCTTCCTTGGCCCTGTACGTGACAAAGGTCTTTTCCCCTCACCGAGATGTCTGGCTATTTTCACAGGGGCCTCTGCCCGAGGATGAATCAAGTAGGGGATCTGAAGAGCTTGTGCTGGAGGAACAGCCCCCAGCCAGACAGGGAGAACTGGGGGGAGAGTCCCCGCTGTGCCCCTAATAGGGAAGACCAGGCCTCAGCTTCTGCAAGAGCCTAGGCCCGAAAAATGGCTGCCAGCCTTTTCCACAAATGCACACTGCACGTTCCGTGGCTGTCTCCAGACCAGGACCATCTCACCTCCCACAGGATTCCTGACATTCTCTGCACACGACCCCGGCAACTTCGCTCTCCAAGGATGCGGCAGCTCCGACGCCCGCGCAGAGTTCTGGGATTTGTGCATCTGGCATAAATTCCAAGAAGTAAACACCCTCCCGGCCCTGTCCAAGTCTTGAGAATTTCCTGTTGTCTGAGTTACTCTGTGGAAAGGGATCACATCTGTACCTCATCAGCTTATAGGCATCTAGATGAGAAGCAGATGCTGTCACAGAGGGGGCTCTGCCACGGGCCTAGTTTCTAGGAGGACCTATGGTCGGCTGGACCTGTCCTGAGTGAGCGACTAGGGGACCAGCAGGCTGATCTACACTTAGGATGTTCCTTGCTCGTCTAAGTGTGTGTGTGTGTGTGTGCGCGTGCATGGTGGCAGTGTGGTGAGTGGGGGTAGAGGATCACATAGCTACAGTAACAATTCTCCAGCTTGGCTTGCGGTCCTTTGGGGGAGATTTCCTACCAGTCACACAGGACCCTAAAATCCTCTAAGGACAGCATCATGTCTCAAGACAGGACCCCCCTCCTGATGCCTTATCTCCCCCGCCTACCCTCCCACACAGATAGCCCGAGTGCACAGTCATATGGCGGCACGGCAGAAGCTCCTGCAAGGCTTTGGCTTCCTCCTAACCCAGCTCAGGAAAGGAAAAACAAAACCAGGACAAGGGCCCCATCTGAGATGATCATGCGTGTCCTTGTAGTCTTCAGTTCCAGCTACAGAAGGTTGAGGCAGAAGGACAGGTCAGCTTGGAGTTAGAGAATCATTACAACAGTTCCCTGGGTTTGAAACTACATGTTTGATTCCCTCTGAAAATTAGCTGTGTAACAACTACCTGAAGATAACTGGCTTAATTAAGGAGGGAAATAGATTTTCTCTGAATGGAAACTTGGGGACATCTCCATTTCAAATATACTTGCTCTGTTTCATGTTTGGGAATGTTGTGTTGGAGATGCTGCACCCTAATTCTGCCTCTGGGGGGAGGCACATGCGGGAAAATGGCAGTTGTCCTACGTAAGTGTCTTCTGAGTCAGGGCATGAGCTGAGGGCAGACAGCACCTACACCTCTTGTCAAGTTCCTTGTGCTTAGAACGTAACCTAGAGGTCGGGCAGTGGCGGCGCACGTGTTTAATCCTAGCACTCGGGAGGCAGAGGCAGACGGATCTCTGTGAGCTCGAGGACAGTCTGGTCTACAGAGAGAGTTCCAGGGCAACTAGATCTACACAGAAACCCTGCCTCAAAGAAAGGGGGCAGGGGAAGAAGGGAGAGAGAGAGGAGGGAGGGAGGGAGGGAGAGAGAGAGAGAGAGAGAGAGAGAGAGAGAGAGAGAGAGAGAGAGAGGAAAGAGGGAGGGAGGGAACATAACCCACAGAGAGGCTGGACCCAGAGACCTAGAATGAAAAGTAAATTTCCTTCAGGCTCAGGCCAATGAGAATGGAAAATATAAATAAGTCATATCGATACTGGTTTCAAACTTCAGGGGTAAACTCGTAAAATCCCTCAGAGAATTGACAAGACATTCTCAGGACCGGTGATGGGAATGCAAGCTGATGGAGGGCCAGGGGCCCGACTATACACACGAACATATGGCTGACGGAAGCAGCAGTACTAGGAAGTAGGGCGCCCAACATGTCGGTGCATGAAGACAGGAAAAGGCTTTATGTTTCCACCTGGGGCATTCTGTGTCCAGATTCTGTCCCAGGTACCTGTGCTAGAGGGTGGGTTGGGCAGCCGACAGCACCTCTATTCCTGAGATCTTTTAGGCAGCGCTAGAATCCTGGAGGTGGATCCCTGTTATGGGAGGGTCAGGGTCTCTGGGGGTGAGGCACAGAGTCTCACACCTGATTGCTTTTATTCACCAGATCTGGGTTATGAGGGGAGCAAATGATACTTGTCTTGCTCCTGTCCAGCCTCAGGGGAACAATCACCATGTTAGAAAGCAAACCTGGCTGGTCAGAAACCACATTAGCTACCCCAGCCTGCACAGCGCTCCAAATCCCCAGAACTCCACCTCTTCTGGTCACCACAACAACACAGCCAGAGGCTCCTCAAGTAGGGCCCCTCCCCATCAGGTCTCAACACGCTCGCTCCCATGAGGTGTACGGGTCTCTGCTAGCAGACGACGGTCTATCTCAGGTGCATCATCACCTGCTTTGCCATCTCAGAACCTGATCCCCATCCAAAAGGTAGAGCCCCAGCTGGGTGGTAGTGGTGCATGCCTTTAATCTCAGCAGGAGGCAGAGGCAGGTGAATCTCTGTGAGTTTGAGGCCAGCCTGGTCTACAGAGTGATTTCCAGGACAGCCAAGGCTGCACAGAGGAAGCCTGTCTAGAAAAACCAAGAATAAAAAAAACAAACCCCGGAAAGGGGAGGCTGTAGAGCAGTGGTCTCAACCTTCCTAATGTGGCAACCTTTAATACAGTTTCCTCATGTTGTGCTGACCCCAACCATAAGATTATTTTGTTGCTACTTCATAACTGTAACTTTGCTACTGTCAGGAATTGTACTATAAGTATCTGTGTTTTCCAATGGTCTTAGGTGACCCCGTGAAAGGGTCATTAGACCTCCTCAAAGGGGCTGTAACCCATGGTTAACCATGCCATATACTCTAGGAACTTGTAGCATGTACCATGCAGGGGGCAATGGATGGATGGACAGTTGGACACCCAGTCCTTAGGATTCTGCCTGCCTGTGATACCCCTAGCATCAGCTGATCCTGGACCTAGCACAGCTACCTCGGTTTGACGGCAGCAGGTAAGAGTGTCCTGACTGGCATCCCTGACTACTCCTATGGGACAGGAAGGTGGGAGGGGCAGCCAGGGGGTGGGCTGGAGCAGGCCGTTCCCATCAGGAAGCACATCCTGTTAGTGTCTGGCAGAGCTGCTATTTGTTGCAGTTGGCTACGCCCTCCTGCTCACCAAAAACAGCCTCAAAAACAACCATTTCCTCTCTGCTGAGAGACAGGGAAACTGGAGCTCACACACACGCGCATACACACATTTCCTTGCAGCAGGAATTCTGCTTTCCAGGAGCTGCCACTTGTGGCAGAGGTACCAAGACGGGCTAGGCAGCAGAGAGGCCAAACCCACGCTGCTTCCACAACCCTGCTCCTCTCGTCGGGCTGTCTCCAGCAGGCAATTCTAAGGAGTGTGACCCAGCTGATTCCCACACTGTGCGTGCATCCTGAGTTACTTTGTTTTCCGTTGCTGTAGGCAAGAGGCACTGTGGACACAGCCTCCCTGGCCACTGTTTTAAAGAAGACGGCCCACTTACAACTCTGGATTCTCGCTGGTGTGGCCGGGGCCCCAGATTTCTCCCTGGAATGGGTCTTGGGGAAGCCAGCTTCAGCACAGGCTCGTCCCTGCTCCAGGTTCAAGAGGGAGGATAAGGCAGGGCTGTGAGCAGCTCACTTGGACCTGTCCCATGGGCTTCTCCCCATACCGTCTACATCCTCACGCGCCTGGCTGGAGCTGCTGCATAGCTTCCCAAGGATGGGTGGTGATGTCCTCTAGCTACCCCTAGCAGCAGCTCGGCTTTCTCTGGATGCACAGCAGCTGACCGGGACTTGGGACTTTCTCCGAGATAGACAGTATTGGCAGTCAGATATGACTGTGCAGAAACTTGTGGCCACAGCTGTGCTGGTGGCCCTTGTCTCCCTCATTCTCAACAATGCAGCAGCCTTTACCCCCAACTGGGTGTACCAGACGCTGGAGGATGGACGCAAGCGAAGCGTGGGGCTGTGGAAGTCCTGCTGGCTGGTGGACAGGGGTAAGGGAGGCACCAGCCCTGGGGCCCGAACCGGACAGGTGGACACACATGACTGCGAGGAGCTGGGATGGGGCTCGGAGTCAGCAGGTTTCCAGGAGTCTCGAGGCACCGTCAAACGTAAGTCTTCTTGTTTTTCTGTCACCTTCAGGTAGTTAGGTGAAGGGAGGTTGTGCTCATGATAGTGGCCTTGTGCCACCCTGAAAAGCAATGCTATGTAGCTTCCCTGATGGGCCTAGGCTTGCCTCTGGCTTCTCTCAGGGGATTCGCTTCATGTGGCTGGAGGCTCCTTCTCTGCCATTACATGTGGCTGACGAAGGAAAGATGGGGGTACTAATCAAACCCAGATGCTGTTCCTCGGTTAAAAAGAAGTGTTACTAAGGAGTAAATGAGAAGCATAAGAACGTGTGAATGAGTTCTGTCTTTACTCCTGAGGTATTCAGGGTCTTCAGGACAGTGAATCAGACTCTGGCTGGGATGTCTAAGAGGCGAGAGGAAGCACATGGTAGCAGAGCAGAGTTACCTCCCCCACCCCAATGGTGGCCTTCTCCTCTTCCAGCTCTCTTCTTCTACCCTGGGGTGAGGAACTTCACTTAAAATAGCACTCAGGTATGAGAGCACAAGCATAAATATGAAGATACTACCTAAAGAAAGCATGTCTGTTTACACGCAAGTTCTCTCCAGATGACAATCCCTAGAGTGGCAAGGGGTCTGGCTTACAAGTACCCGATCTCTATGACAAACTGCTAGGAAGGCTGCAGGTCAGACAGCTCTGTCAGAAGCAACACTGACCTTGAGAAAGCATGAGACTTAGGTGTGCATCCCTCAATGTTGTCAGGGAACTTTCTGGAAAGCCTGAGTGATACGCTCAGGGCCGTTGCCTCAAGCCTGTTCCACCATCGGGTTCACAGGCCAGACCGGGAACAGCACCCCATCTCACTGACCGAGTACAATGGGAGTAGGTCAGCATCTTCCTTGGGGTTTTGACAGGCAGGCACTCTTTTACTGAGAAAAAGATCAAAACATATAAAAACACTCTCAGAATCTAGGTGTCTCATGGGAGGCCAAACAGCCAAACTTGGGTCTCTGTGTGATGTGTCTGTCAGTAGAGAGCTCTAGCTCTCTCTCTGTGGCCATTTTGGCCAGGCAGGAAAGCTAGTTACCTTGAAGGCTCCACCAAGCTTCTAATATGGGTGCGGCTTTGTCCACATCTTCTGGGGTGGGGCCAGGTGTAGGCTAAGGTCTTACTAGGCTCTGAGAATAGCCAGTTCCACTCTGGACTGTAAAGACTCTCAACAGTCCAGCTGTCCTTGTGATGTGTGTATAGTACTGCTTCTCTTTCCTGCCTGTGTGTGCCGCCAGCAGGTGCGTTCCAGGAGCATCTTGTGTAGATGTCCTGTTCTTTCCACTCTTCTCCTTCTGAGGCCTGTTACCTCAGAACACACAGGCCTCTATGACCTCCTCCCTGCCCATGTCTATGTGACGGCATGACAGTTACAGCTACTCCTGCCCTGAGGACCTGTGTCTTCTTACGGTTCTCTGCCTATGTAAGCCTGATGTTCACCCATGTGAGTCTCTCGCCTACCTGATGAGCTTCTTAGACAATTTAAAAACACTTTCCTAAGCTGGGCTGGCGATGGATGACTGTAATCCTAACACTCAGGCACCGAGCCAGGCTAGCCTGGGCTATATAGTGAGACCCTGTCTCAAAAAGAGAAAAACAAACATCTTTTGCAATTAATATGGCATTTGCAAGTACTTGATCCTCAATGAATCTGAGTAGCAACTATTGTTCAAACAACAGAGAGACATTTAAAAGCTTCTTGATATTAAGTTGCAGGATGAAAATTTTGGAAAACAGGCTAAATGTATAATTCTGGTTGCTAACACAGTTGAACACACATTGAGACTGAAACGCAATAGGAACAAAGCAGCCATCAGTCAGCATTTCCTGAGGGGAAGCTGGTCCCTAACCCCCTGGCTGGGGACAGGGCTGTTTGGCTTAGTGCCCAGGGGCTCGGAGGTAGAGATGATGATGTTGGTCTCTTCCCTTTCATCTTCTCTCCATGAACTTTGCTCCCCACTTGTGCCAACCACTCTAAGTGAGCTCATACACTGTTCTTCGTGGACAGAGACAATAGGAATCGCATGGCCAGTGATGCCTGTTGCGCCCACCTGTGGATCTGTATCACCAGCTTGAAGATGACCTGCTACCATCTAAAATCAGATCCGTGACCAGCCTTGAGACTCTCATGCAAAACCCCACCACATGACCCAAGTGATTCTAGAAATCAACTCTCTGGGGAGGGGCAGCTGCTCTAATTCGGCCATCTAACATACTTCGTGCCTGAGCAATGAACTTTTAAACCTCCAATGCACTATGGGCATATCAGTTGGTGTCACAAGGCTGACTAGGTGCTCGCAATTTTATTATGAGAAACAGCCTAGGGCACTGGGGCAAAAGTACAGGCCAGGCCACTATTAGAATTTTCACTGTCACTGATGGGGCCATCTGGCAGGGCTACCTCCTGCTAGCTCTGTGCCATGAGTTCTTGCTTGTAGAACACATGGAGTTGGGATCACTCAGTGCTTTTTGACTGCAAACAACCAAGGGACCATCTGGGCCATCCCAAGACATTCTCAACTCTGGTCTAAGGGCTCTGTGCTTCCAGAAGGCTTGAGAGCACTGAAAGGAAACATGGTTCATCCAGGTCAGGCTCAGGCCTCCACACCTTTCCCATGTCATACTGGGGCCTCTCCAAGAGAGTCATGGGGATTTTTTTTTTTGCCAGTTAGCCATTCTGTTATGTGGTACCCAGGGTCTTATTGCTGCCCTCAGCTCCTGCTTCTAGGTAGCCCCTGAGCACTGCCACACCCCCTTGTGCCATGGTGGACGTCAGATATTGCTGCCTAGACAGGCTGGCTAGCTGGCCACGTAGCCTGACAGACTGTTTGGCATATTTATGCCATGTTCTCACTGAGGCATCTTGAGCTGTGCAAACAGGCAGTACAGCAGACGGTGGGCCTTCTGGGTGGGAGGCAGCAGGGACAATGACAGTGCTCAGCACTCTGTGATTCACGGGATCTCAGGCGCAGCGAGTGAATGACTCTGCGAGTCTGTCATGGAATATGGCGGAACTCTAGCTGCCAGGAAGGGAGGGCGAGGAAGACAACAGAAAGGGGAGCAGAGGGTAGGACAGACCAGCAGTCAGTCTGCACTCTCTTCCTGGCCCCGTGAGTCACTGCACGGGTTACCATTCCCTCCTTGCACCGATTACACATACCCTCCCTGCACGGGTCACCATCCCCTCCCTGCACGGGTCACCATCCCCTCACTGCACTGGTCACCATACCCTCACCCTCACTGCACGGGTCACCATCCCCTCACTGCACGGGTCACCATCCCCTCACTGCACGGGTCACCATCCCCTCACTGCAC
>NC_022014.1:2935904-2937921 GCF_000317375.1 Microtus ochrogaster
CTGCACGGGTCACCATCCCCTCCCTGCACGGGTCACCATCCCCTCACTGCACCAACTATGCCTACCCCTTAGCAAGCCAGTTGGGGCATTCTCTTTCCAATCCGCCTTGTCATCCATTCAGCTCCTTTCCTGGCCTTCAGGATGAAGCTTGGAATGCCTGTTATGCTGTTCCTGTACTGTTAACATGACATCTCAACACCTTCCAGTTCTACAACGCTTTAGTAGCAGATACTGGGTGGTTATATTAAGTCACAGTTCCTAAACGGCTGGTCATGTTCCTATATGGAGTTGCATAACTTAATGTGGGGAGAGTCACAAAAATTGGGCAATGGTAAAAGTTTCTGAATGCCCAACAATCCAAAGCTGATTCTGAATCAAACAGACAAGGAATCTGAGGCGTGGGAAGGGCTCACCTGCGGTTCTGGGTACTTCCCTAGAGCCCTGGCCCTGGACATACAGCGTGTGCACTTGGCACTTCCGTGTGCTTTGTGTTCTCACACCATGCAGAGCTAACAGTCGGCACGGAAACACCTCAGTTTGATCTATGTTATGAACGGCAGCACTTTCACCACTAAGTTTCTTGCTCTTTCAGAAACACAGCTGTTTCATAACGAGTAGCAAAGATTTTAGGTATTTTTCCTAGCATCATTCCTCAGCATGTATTTATCAAATTGGTATTTCTTTGGATTGAATTATAGTAACTGATTTTTTCTTTCTTCTTTTTGAGACAAGCTTTCACTATATGGCCTTGGCTAGTCTGGAGTTTGCTAAGTAGATCAAGCAAGTCTCAAACTCAGGGAGATCCTCCTGTCTCTGACCTGGGTGCTGGTATTAAAGATGTGAGAGACACCGTTCATTGCCTATTTTTCCTCTTTTATAATGTTTGATTTGCTGACTGAGTATTGTTTTAAAAAATCATTAATTTTTTATTTCATATTTAGACAGAATTTTAACAATTTCTGAAACCCCTTTAACCATAATTCTTCTATCTTGTGCTATATATTCATGTGAAGCACCACATGGCAGCTCACAGTTGTATGTAACTCCAGTTCCAGGAGATCTGACACCCTCACACAGATATACTTGCAGGCAAAACACCAATACACATAACATAAAAGTAAGTAAATAATTAAAAAGAAAACAAAAACAGCCAGGCAGTGAGGGCTCACACCTTCAATTCCAGCACTTGGGAGGCAGAGGCAGGTGGATCTCTGTGAGTTCAAGGCCATCCTGGTCTACAAGAGCTAGCTCCAGGACAGCCAGAGCTACACTGAAAAACCCTGTCTTGAAATTAAATTAAACTAAATTAAATAAAAATATGGGGTTGTCAATATGGCTAAGCAGGTAAAAGATTTAGAGTTTGATCCCTGGACCCCCACAAGGTGGAAGGAGAGAACCAATTCTTGAACATTGTCCTCTGATCTCTACACACCCTTTATGAAATGTACATTGTTGTACCCTTAATACATAAGATAATGTAAATAAAGTTTATAAAATCAAAATTTGTATCAACTCTGAGAAATGAAGATGCTCTACATCCTACAGTACTAAATGTTCGACCAAACGTAATTCTTTGATTATGTTTTGAGACAGGGTTTTTTTCTCTGTGTGGCCCTGGCTGTCCTGGAACTTGCTCTGTAGATGAGGCTGGCCTCAAACTCACAGAGATCCACCTGCTTCTGCCTTCCAAGTGCTGGGATTACTACACAGCTACACAGAGAAACCCTGTCTCGAAAAACAAAACAAAGCAAAACAAAATTACTGCAGGGGTTATAAGTGGGAGAAGTTTAAGAAGCCCTGTTTGGGGTGGAGAGGTGCCCAGTGGGTAAGAGCACATGCTCCCCCAGAAGACCTGGGGTTCATTCCCAGACCACGTGACTCACACCACCTGTGACTCCACGCCCTCTCTGACCTCTATGGGTACCATATACACACACAGTACACAGATTACACATGCAGGCAGACACACACATATAAAACAATATTATAATTTTTTTTTTTTTTTTTTTTTTTTTTT
>NC_022014.1:2938021-2950623 GCF_000317375.1 Microtus ochrogaster
AGACAGGGTTTCTCTGTAGCCTGTCCTGGAACTCCCTTTGTAGACCAGGCTGGCCTCGAACTCACAGAGATCCTCCTGCCTCTGCCTCCCAAGTGCTGGGATTAAAGGCGTGCGCCACCACCGCCCGGCTAAACAATATTATAATTTTAAAATAATTTTAAATAATTTTAAAAAGAAGCCCTGATGTACGGGGTAAAAACAATACATGGTAGCTGGGGAGCTGGCTCTGAGGGCAAAGTACTTACTGTGGAAGCACGAAACCCGAGTTCAGACCCAGGACCCATGTAAATACCAGGCGGGCATGGTGACCCACCTGTAATTCGAATCTTTGGGGGCAAGAGCCAAAGGAGTAAGCTGGAAAGCTACATGAGCACCTAGATCAAGTGAAGAGTCCTCAGCATATAAGCTGGAAAGTGATCAAGGAAGATACTTCATGTCAACCTCTGGTCTCCACACGCATGTACATACAAATACAATCACAACCATACCCACAAACTCCAACACATGTGTGACCATGCACATACCCCATATGTACATGTATGCGCGCGCGCACACACACACACACACACGCATGCGCATGCAAAATAAACCAACACCACCAAGAAACCCAGCGTACAGACGGCAGAGCATTGTTAAGAAAGGAGGTTGACATAGGCAGTCAGCAATGCTTTTTCAGGTCACAGAGGGGGCTTTCTGGAGTGTGCAGCCTGCTAAATGGACAGAGCACCCTGCAGGAGTACCTAAAATTGGGCTGAGCCCCCTGTAGTGTGTGGTCATTATTGGGCTGGCTGTAAAGGAGGGAAGTGCAGCCAGCAAATCAAAAGAGGGGGCCACTAGTCTGAACCCCAACCACTACCTTCTCTGTTACAAGGCCTTTGTCTGCTGTGGGAGGCGAGAGCCAGCAGGCCCTGAAACCACACTCCCTGGGCCTCAGAAAGTCATACCCTTCTGCACAAGGAACACTTTCCTCTTCTACATCTTTCAAGAGGCCAAGATCACATTCATCTATTTTAAGCTGTGCATATACCCTAAGGGATATGCCCATTTGACTATTTCCTACCAGAGTCTTAAAAGTGCAAGACCCTAGTTCATCTCTTGTCCTTCTATTACATTTTTAGGTTTATTTTTATTAGCATGTGCACACATGCATGCATGCAGATACATGCATGCTATGGTGCATGTCTGGAGAACAGAGGCCAACTATTGTGATATGTGGGTTCGGGTCATCAGGCATGCATGGCAAGTGCTTTCACCTCCTGGTCAGTCTCGCCAGGCCCTGCCTCGTGCCCCTCTGAAGCATCACCCAGCTGCATTAGGGTCTTAAGTGATCCGGCTTCTGGTTGACGGTCACTCTAAGACTGAAGAACATAATTCTCCAGCACCAGGAGCAGGGCCCACTGGAGGCTGCCTGCTCTGCTGCGAGTAAAGCAGGAGAGAAGCCACTGCTAAGGTGCCCAGCATGGAAAGAAGGTCCAGTCAATGGCAACCGCTGTTGCTCTGGTGGCATCCTGTGCTGGTGGCCCACCAGATGCATGGGCTGTTTGGATTGCCCAGTAAGCTTACGGATTTGTATGTCCACAGAACTCTTCATAGAAGCAGCCAGTGCACAAGGCTCACTGGGTTCACATCCGTGTGTGCTGCCCCCACATCAGAGGTGGCAAGTTGGAAGCCTGAGATCTAAAAGGGGCCTCCGAGTTCCAAATGACAGGAGAGTTCTCCACACAGGAAGTAGCTTAAAACACAATGGGCAGGACAGACTGACCCTTGGTCGCAGGAAGTGGCACAGAACCCCTGGATGACGCCGTGTAACTCCACAGCCTAAATATAAACATGGCCCTGAAAGGAGCAGGAGTCAGACACCGTCCAGCATGAAGATGGGGTGTGGCACACGGGGCCTAGGCAGAATGGCAGTCACATGTCACAGCACCCCAAGAATAAGATGACTTCTCTCGAACTGCCATAATGGTCTGTGAAAGCACTGAAGGAAAAGGGTCCTTACTTCATAGGTGCCATAGGGGTTGTAAGTTCTTCACACGCTTACTGGCCCAGCATGGAGACAAGCTGTTTCTCATCCGGGGTTGCCCTTCATTTGTATGGAGGCTGACTGCTGGACAAAGTCAGCTTCCAAGAACAGAAAAGTGCACAGCGGTCTCTGGCTATTTGGATGCAACTTCTGAGGTCTAAGAATTCTAACTTCCAGGCCTGTGTTCTCATAGGCTCTACCCTATTCTACATAGTCACCTACTGGATTGGGTCACGAGAGGCAAGGAAGCAGGAGACTTGAGAATCTGCCTTTACTGTGTAGTGAGGGGAATCTGGGAGGGAGGGTGGGGCTTTGGGAATGGGTTGGATGGCAGAGCGACAGCAAGATGCCCATAGGCCTAGCAGGAGAGCTCACTATCTGCCCAGATACAGAACCCGCATGAGATGGGAGGATAGGCAGATACTGAGCCTGAGAGCTCTCAGCTATTTGGTAAATGTATATTGCCTATCAATACACATTTAGATCAAACCAAACAGAATTGCCAATACTGGTGGTAATGGTTCAAAGTTACCCTCTAGCCATTTAAAAGCCCACGGAGGTGAAGCAGGCTGCCCCTTCTTTGGGTTGCCTCTCGGTGCTCTGTGAGAAGCAGGATAGGGGATCTCCAGGTCTCTATAAGTAGGGCCTTACTTGGTGGCTCACACAAGAGAGGCCACCCATCTTGTTCCCTCCATGCCCTCCATGCCCAGGAGAAAGACAATCAACAGCAGCCCTGGAGGACAGGTTCTTCAGGGATCTCAGAAGATTATGTTCTCTTTTCTGTTCAGTTCTTATGTTTCTGATGATAACATTTGTAGCAACCTAATTCTGAAAACCGGTCTTTCAAATCTGGGGAGAATAGCACCTCCAGCCTTCGAGGCCTGTTTAGAGCTGAGCACTGACTTCTCTGCAGCAAGTCTGTGAATCAGAACTCCCTAACCGCTGCCAGACCACAGGACAAGGGAGCATGAGGCTGCACTGGCATGCTCCCCCTGGGTCCACCTCCTGCTTCCTAGCAGTCCAGACCACAGGACAAGGGAGCACGAGGCTGCACTGGCATGCTCCTCCTGGGTCCACCTCCTTCCTAGCAGTCTCCACTGATATGTTTGTTGTTGCTCAGGAGCAACCTGGGCCTATAAATGTCAGTGTGCCATGCCAGCATGCCCATCTCACAGTATGGGCTTTGGTGTAGCATTTAATACAGGGGGCACAGCCAAATTCTGGACCAGATGCCTCTCCCGCTACAGCTCACCTGCTACACTCTGCCGTGCTCATCTCCTCAGACCAGGGTGTGGGGCAGGGAGCAAAAGAAGGGGAGGCAAGACAAACATGGTGGCGCACACCTTTAATCCCAGGACTCGGGAGGCAGAGGCTCTTAGAGTCCGGTGCCAGCCTGGTCTACAGAGCAAGTTCCCGGACAGCCAGGGCTACACAGAGAAACCATGTCTCGAAAACAACAACCTCCCCACAACAAAACAAACAAACAAAAAAAAGGTGCTGGGGGAAGGCAGGCACAAGGGCTGAAGCACCACTCTGGCTGCTGGTAGAGGAAGGACATGGGGCCTTAGAGACAAATGGAGTGGGAGCCTGGGTTCAGCAGACCCAGGTCTGGCTCCTGCTCCGTCCCTTGCTGGCAGAGAGGCCCAGTAAAGTCACTTAATGTTATAGGCTCAAGACTTTTGCCTATAGGAGGGAGAGGTAACAATGCTGAGTTTTAATCTGGGTTTGGTGGTGCACACCTTTAATCCCAGCACTGGGAAGGCAGAGGCGGGGAATCTGTGAGTTAGAGGCCAGCCTGGTCTACAGAGTGAGTTCCCAGGACAGTTAGGGCTGTGTAGAGAGGAGAGAACAAAATAAAACAAAACCCCAAAACCAAACCCTCCGCTGTTGCCTGGACTTCCCTTCCCTTCTAGTTTCCATTATAACACAGCACTGGAGTGAAAACGGAATAGTTGTCTTTTCAAGATGCAAGCCAGGGGATGGGAGGATGGCTCAGTGAGTAAACTGTTGGCTGTGCAAGATCAGAATTTGGATCTTCGGCCCTTACAACAAATCTGTGTGTAGTGGAGTACGCCTGTAACCCCAGAACTGGGAGGGCAGAGACAGGAGGATCCAGGAGCTCAGAGGCCAGCCAGTCTAGCCAAAATGATGAGATATTGAACTGGTGAGACCCTATTTTCTTTTTTTCCTTTTTCTTTTCTTTCTTTCTTTTCTTTTCTTTTTGGTTTTTTGAGACAGGGTTTCTCTGTAGTTTTGGAGCCTTTCCTGGAACTAGCTTTTGTAGCTCAGGCTGGCCCCCAACTCACAGAGATCCACCTGCCTCTGCCTCCTGAGTGCTGGGATTAAAGGCACGCACCACCACCGCCCGGCCGAGATAAGCTAGAGAGCAGTAGGGAAGACACCTGAAGTTGATCTCTGGCCTCCATGTGCACATACATAAGCAAGCCTACCCCTCCCCTGCACCACGTGTACACACATGCACGTACCACACACACAAAGACTCAAATAACAGAGCAGCATTCCAGCCCTGGTGGGATGTGACCACTGCAGCCAAGCTAGGAGGACAGGATAACAGGAAGACTCCAGAGTAAGTGAGGTGCTTCCAGAAAGTTCTGTCCAGAGAAGACACTAGCTGTTTGCATTGCTTTTCCACCTGACTTGGCTCTCCCCTAAGTGTCTCACCATACTGACCACCTGCTTTCCCTCCTTCTGGCCCACAGTACAGTTTGACATGATGCGTGCTTGCAACCTGGTGGCCACAGCCGCACTTGCCGTGGGTCAGCTTACCTTCGTCCTTGGGCTGACAGGCCTGCCCCTGATGTCACCAGAATCCCAGTGCTGGGAAGAGGCAATGGCTGCTGCATTCCAGCTGGCAAGTAAGTACCCAGGGTGGGCAGATTAGCCACACTGTGGCCCCACAAGGCTGGTGGAACTGCTGGGCCTTTTTGATATCATGGAAGAGTACCCCAGGGCCCTGGGTAGCCTGAGGTTCGGCTACAGGAAGGTGCTCTGCTTTTTTTCCCCAAGTCTACAGAATCTGTACCACATTGCCCTTCTGTATGTCAGTGTGCTCCTGATGTCCATTTGAAGCAGCTGGCTTATAGCAAAGGTGGGAAACAGACCCAGCGTGGTCCCAGCCAGCCCAGCTGAAGGCGGGCCTTTGTTGGAAATGAGGCTTCCTGGGGCCTGATCTGGGCTCGGGGCACACGCTTGCTCATGACCAGTAAGAAGTTCATGTAACATGTTATACATTGTCCGAGTGGACAACAGATGTCAACCCATGCATGCATGCATGCTCCTATCCTACCTGTAACACAGATGCCGACCGTAACCTGGCCTTGCATGACACTGGGTCCTCAGAGAGCAGAGCTGTCTTTCAGTACTGCATCAGCCACCCACCTGCCTAGCGATCTGGGTACTGTGTGCAAGACTGACAATGTAGGAGCAAATATGCTGTTATTTTCTTATCTGTTTGTTTGCTTTGAGACAAGATCTCTAAGTAGCCCTGGCTGGCCTGTAACTCATTAAGTAAGCAAGGCTGGCCTTGAACTCAGAGATCCACCTGCCTCAGCCTCCTGAGTGCTAGGTTCAAAGGCGTGCGCCATGGCATCTAGCTGAAAATTTGCTGTTTTTAAAGTTTAAGAGTGGTGTCACCACAAGCAGTGACCCAGTGACCGGCAGAACTGTGGAAGGCTTGGACTTGTGGTAGGAGTCATGGCTGCTGTCCCATTTCTCCCTCCTGTGGGCTCAGCGCTGCTCGATTCATGAACTAGGTGAAGTTCAACCATCTTGCAACTCTCTAAGGATGTCAGCTATGCAGTCTACAGACAGACGAGGGCCCACAGGTGCACAGGACCAGGGTGTGGACACTCTAAATCGACCTTTCCTTTCTGGCCTAGAATGCCAGCCATTCCTGTGTCCAGTGTACACTCCTAACAGGGGAAATGGCAGGAAGTCTGAAGTGAATCATTCTAGGAATAATGGATCCTGGGCCTTTATCTTTCTTGAGAAACAGTTTCCAGAATGAGGTTGACCGGTATTTATGTGCTAGAGAAGCCTGGTGGGAGTCAGGAAACCTGCTACCCTGAATGCTAAGAATAGTGTGGCGGAATGGTCCTGGCAAAGTCACTTCCCTGTGGCCAGTCAGAGGCAGGAAGGGATGGGGGTGGGGATTGTGAGGATTGGGAAAACTGGAAGAACCCAGGGCTCAGTGGCAGGGCAGCTGGATTTGTATCCTGGCTCTACCCATGTGAATGTGAGCAATGACAGAGCCAGTTGCAGCTCACCCAGCTGCAGTACAAGGTCATTTCTGAGGCTCCCACTGGTGACGAGGAACACTGAGATGAGACATGCAGATGTGACTGAGGGTCAGTCCTGCCCTCTTCCCAACTTTACCACTGAACGTACAACATGGGACGTGTTCAGAGGTTTCTCACTTCGCCCTCTACTGACCACACACACACAACAAATGGCTTCTTCCCACTGAAGCGACAGCCCCCACCATCTGAATCTGTCCTCTCAAGAAGGAAATGGAAGATTTTGAAAACATCACAGTAGAAGCTGAGCTTTAAAAAGACATCTTGTTAGGAATGCATGTCTTTAATCCCAGCATTCAAGAGGCAGAGGTAGACAGATGTCTGTGAGTGCAAGGCCAACCTGGTCTACGCAGCAAGTTCCAGGCCAGCCAGAGTTACATGATGAGACCCTGTCCAAACCAACTCCTCCCAAAAAAATAACAAATAAAAAAATTAAAAGACATCTTAGTGGCAAAAAAGAAAAAGAACAATAGTTCTTTCACTGTTGTTTTTTTAATTCTGCACTAGCTCTTGTCTGTGGAACTACTCCTACTGTGGTAATCAGCCCCGTTGCTGCCTATCTTCCTTAACCATCCTACAGACTCTTACTTGGACTCATCGGAACATGGGTCTGGTGGCAGGATTGACAACAGTCTCCTGAAAGCATCTGTTTCGTGAGAAAATAGTGTTGCTTCCAAATATTCATTGAAGAAAAATCAAAGTAAGGAAACTTCCATTAACTGAAATTAAATTATCTTTGGCAGTCTTGGAGGGGATGTATCAGGGCCTCCAGAAGGGTACACCCCTACTTTGAGTATTTCGAGGCCAGCATGACCTCTGGAGAGGTTAGACCATCTCGGTCCAAACACTCCCCAACAGCTGGAGCCCAACAGAAAGCACAGCGCACTGAGGGCGGTGGCCCCCAGGGGCAGTTTGGGAAGCTTCTTGTGCCTTCCAGGCTGCCCTGTCCCTCTGCATCTGACTATACCCCTGACAGGTCTGTTTTGCCCAAAAAGGAAATGCATTTGGCCTGTTTAGACTTGTTTCATTGACAAACAGTACAGAGAGCTGCTATGTGCCTTTCTTCTATCACACTGCTAATTTTAGAGCCGGGTTTTTTCCTGTGCTTGGGTCTGTTTTAAAGCCAGGGAGAGACTGTGGGGCGCCAGGATGTCCTGTCACAGGACGAGGAAACGCCTGCTATTACCTGTTGTCAAGCGGACCAGTACTGGGGCGAGGTGGGTGGGCAGGGGGAAGAAGATGCTAATGAAAGAGCAAAGTATGTGGATTGACTGAGGAGGCTGAGAAACCCTGGCAACCAGCAGAAGCAGCAAACTCAAGGGAGGGCTCCCTGTCTGCCTGTGCTCTCACTGGCTATGTGCTCTTCATCTCTGGGCACCAGGACCACAGTCAGCAGAACCCTGGGCTGGTAAAAGGACCATCCCTCCCCCTGCGAGAACCACAGTTCTGAGGACCCTTTCTCAGCAACGTCAGGGGCAGCAGGGCCAATCTACTGTTTTTGTGGACTGTCAGCAGGTTCATCTGGTGTTACCCTTTTATATCCACCCCATATGTGCAATGGCATCCCCAGGTCTGCTAAGGGCTTTCCAAGCCTGATTTTCCTTTACCTGAAATCTGGAAAAATTCCTTCATGACCCTTATTCCATGCCCTCAACACTGCTCTCTGAAACGCCAGACTTTCTCCTGTGAGAGCAGCATGCTGTGTGTCTGTCATGGAGACAGGTCCTAAGAGCTCAACACAGTTAGAGATGTGCCCACTGAAGATGGGACACAAGGAGGGGAGGTGGCTCTGACAGTTATTCCACCACCATGAGGCAGTGTCACAAGGTCTGTCTTGTTCTTTCCACTTTCTTTTTCTCTCATTCTCCTCCCTTTTTGCCTTTCTGTGGTAACTAGCACAGCATAGGGTAAAAAATGCCAGGGTTTCCCATTGTCTCCCATCCAAGGCCCATTTAGCGTGCCAATCAGCTGACTGTCAGCTCAGGAAGATACAGCATACAGAATCCTCTCAGCAGTGCCTCGAGCAATAGTGCCCCCATGATCCCAGCAGGAGGGTCTGTAATGAGAAGCTGCACCTGCCAGGGTCCTGAGCATTTGGCTCCTACCATTGGGGCTGAGTGCTGTTGTTCTGGCCTCTCCAAGAGGTCCATGCATATGGAGGTGCTGTAAGCTCACGTTCCCACTCTGTGTGCCCGTTTGTTTCCTCTGCTACACTGGGGTGGCTTCACAGCTCTGCTTAGGAGGCACCTCAGCACTACATGGCTTTTGAGGACTTCTGAATGCTTCAGGTGTGCTCCAGCTAGAGTGCTGGATCTAGCACAGGTCAAGGGTCCCACACCTGGCTCTGCCTACTACCAAGTCCTTGTTGACTCCCCTCATCCTCTGTCACCCGAATATGAGGCGGGGCACATGACCTTCTTTTCTGATCCATAGGTATACTGTCTTCAGAGGTCACCAGTGCTGTTATCCTTCCCTAAAACTCTGTGGTGACACGCACCCGCACTGAGGAGACACCATGCCCAATGTGTGTTCTCTGTGTTCTTTAGCGCAGAACCTAGGCTCCCCTATCCTGCATGGGGTGGGTGAGCTATCCTTCCCTCTAGAGCTGGTTGATTCTGCATGTCTTGGGGGCCAATGATTTACTAGGATAAAGTTGCACATCCAAACTGCAATTCCTTTGCCATCATTAGCGCCTTTCTGCCCAATGAGTCCACTGTGGGGGTACGACAAACAGGGTCAAGCTGGTGAGGTCATCACTGCCCCCGTAGTCATGCCAGTGTGGCACTATTGATACATGCAAGGGCATATGGCATCTTCCCTATGGAGTGCCAGGCTTAGAAAGTTCTACAGCTTGTTTCAGGAGGGAGTTGGTCTTGGAAAGTGGCAGTGAATGTGTAATCCCGAAGGCCATGCTTTGCACTTGAATTCTTCAAAAGCTCCTCTTCCACACCCATTACCATTATAGTTTATATAACCCATTTCCAAATCTCTTTGGACAATGGCAGTATATAGTAAAAACAAAACAAAACAACAACAAAGGCCTAAGCATGGCATATAGCACCAACTTCTCTTCCTGATGCCTGGGGCATCCAGGGAGAATGTGGGTCATACAAGTTATTTCATAATTAATTATTCATAACTGCCTTTATGGTGGAAGGAAGCTAAGCCTCTCTCTTTTCCAACATGTATGTATTGTATATATGAATATTATGTTCTGGTAATTGAGCCCAGGACTTTGTGCATGTAAGACAAGCACTTTATCACTGAATTACAACCTCAACTATTAAAAAAGTAAAACAATTTATTTTTCGCTTTATGTGTTTTGAGATGGAGTCATATTAGGGGGCCCAGGCTAGCCCAGAGCTCTCCATGTAGTTCATGATGGTCTGGAACTCACTATATAGTCCAGGCTGTCCTATCTTCTAAGTGGTTCCTACAAGCATGCATCACCATACCCAACTTTAGTCTTTGGCTATTTGAGACAGTCTCTTGTCATGAAGTTCACGTAGGTTTTCAATTTGCTATGAAGCTTGGGTTGGCTTCAAGCTCACAATACTCATGTGTTCCCTCTTGGATGCTCTATTACCTGCATGCTCCATCATACTTGGGGAAGAAATCTCCTTTTATGGAAGCCCAAGTCTTTTGTGACACAGTTTTGGTTCTCTGAAATTGGTGGGTGTGTATGTGCCCATTTCTGACTCCTTGCACTTTGGCTTCTGCAGTTCAACCTTTGCAAAGCCCATTTACAGAGCGTGTTTTACTTCACACACTTATTAGTCAACGGGTGTTAGCAGCCAACAAGACCACTGTCAACACGGCTCTGGGTTGTTCTTTATATCTTGGCTCAGCTGGTTTTGTATCTGGTCAAAACTGCCAGAGGTCAGGCATGGTGGGTGGCGCACACCTTGAATCCTAGCACTTGGGAGGCAGAGGCAGGTGGATCTCTGTGAGTTAGAGGCCACCCTGGTGTACACGACAAGTTCAGGGCCAGCTAGGGCTATACAGTAAGACTCTGTCACAAAACAAACAAATGAACAAACAACCTCTCCTAACAACAACAAACCAAAAACTCCCCACAGCTAACCAGCAGAGCCTCTCCCGTGTCACACGTGCTGGCTTCCTGTCCTGGTAACTGTAAGGTTTAATGGCAAGACTTAAACGCACACTCGGCTGTTTACTGTTCTAGTCTTTACAGAGTTGGTAAACACGAACTGAAATGGCGTCTTAGGAGCTGGTGGGAGATCTGATGTTTTCTTAGACTTGCGGATCTTGTTGTGGCAAAGTATCCGTGGCTTGGACTCGGCTTGGTCAGGCTAATTTCCTTTTCTGTGTTCTCTATCTGGTCTCAAGCACTACTCTGCATCCTAGCTATGCTTCATCTCTCCTCCCTGTCTTCCTTCCCCAGCTGAGTCCTTTGGGAGCTTTAGAAGAACACGATCCCTTACTCCTCAATGCCTCAGATCCTCCGACCAGAAAGAACTATTTGGATCAAAAACTCAGCTTTCTGTCACGTAGTGCTGGGTCTTTTAACACAGGGATTCAAGACTAGTGATGAAAGAGACAGGGGCCTGGCTTGTTCCTTTTCCCTCACTGCATGCACATGCTGGACACGCCGACCCTGGCGGTGTCTGCGACTGCCCCTTTGTCAGTGTGCTCATTAGAATCCAGTCATGTTCCTGCTAAGGCACAGGCCCTTGGCTTACTCAATGGCGGAGGAGCACCAGAGGTCAGCCCCAGTGTCTTTCCTCTGATGCCACCTGTGTATATGTTTGACAGTCATTCCAAAAGGAAGACCTTGTGACAGAAGCTTAGGCCCCAGGAAGAAGGCAGGAAGGAAGAAAGAGAGGAAAGGGACGCTCTCCACTGTGCTGGAATTCACACCGCCCTCCACTGGCCATGGCACAGGAAAAGGCTGTTTGCTTTGGCAACGGGACTTCATAGAGATGGAACCGATCCCATGTGCAGAACACAGCACTCGCAGAAGCACTTCCCTTTGGGAGGTTTCTGGACAGGCTGATTACATCACTGAGAATCTGGGGGAGAGAAGTCTCCAGGGGAAAGGACACCGAGGAGAAAGGGAGCCTTCTTTAGGGACTAATTTAGTTTAGGGGTAATGAAAGTAGAACTCCAAGTGAAAGCCAGCCTCAGCCTACTGGTCCATCTCCTTCCACCCAGGCCTGTGTCTCTCAAGCATAGGAGGTCCACAAGAAGAAGCCAGCCTTATTTCAGAATAACGTCTGTATTGCAATATGCTGAGTCAGCTGACTCCAGGCGCCTTCTCACACAGGACAGGAGCTCGTGTAGCCATGCACGAATTCACAGAGCTTTCCCACATTTTCATTTGCTTTTTATTGATGACACATGGAAGGGGTGACTTCTTTGTATCACCCATCTAGTCCATAGCGTCTCATCTGTTGGCTCAGGGCAGGACTTGGATTGTAGCTATGCCTGTTACAGTGTATCAGGTCCCCTTTTGCAGGACACATGTTTGTGAGCTGGCCTTGATACACCTAGCTCCCCATGCTGAGATTCCCTACAGGGTTCCTGGTGTTGGGAATGAACAGACTGTTCCACTTCCCCTTTGTCTGTATGTGTTCTAATGTGGTCAGAGTTGATCTATGACAGAACTGAAGTTCACAGAACTGAAGCTCACGTACAAAACATTTGTTCTCTCTCTATAGCCCTGGCTGTCCTGTAACTCACTCTGTAGATCAGGCTGGCCTGAATCTCAGAGATCCGCCTGCCTCTGCCTCCTGAGTGCTGAGATTAAAGGGGTGTGCCTTCACTGCCTGGCTGTTTTTTGTGGGATCTGAACTCAAATCCTCATACTTGCATTGCAGGTATTTTGCCAACTGATCCATCTACCCAACCCAAATTTACAGTTTTTATCTTCCAACTTATATTTTCAGGACATAGAGGGCTATACCAGGTCTTTTATGCACATGCAAATTTACATTTCTTTAATTATTTATCAACACAATAAATGTTCTTCCATTTTACATGGTGTTCCTGGAAGCAGATCCATTCTCTGAAACTAATTTGTGTACATGATAAATAATATAGCTAGCCATGGAAACAATGTATTATTAAGCATACTATGCTGGGGCTAAGGAAAGAAAGGAAGGGCTGCAGATTGTGCTTAGTGGTAGGGCACTTGCTTGGCATGCACACCCCACCCCAACCCAAAAAAGGAAAGAAGAGGAAGGAAGGAAGGAAGGAAGGAAGGAAGGAAGGAAGGAAGGGAGAGAGAGAGAGAGAGAGAG
>NC_022014.1:2950723-2951448 GCF_000317375.1 Microtus ochrogaster
CAGAGAGACAGAGAGAGAGAGAGCCAAAGAGAGATTAACAGCTCACTGTCAACGTGTCTGACACTGGCGAATGTCAGGCAGGTAGAGGGGCCGCTTTCTAGCCTGCATCTTATGCCTTCCCAGGGGGAAGGACAGTGGCCTGTCACAGTTAGTATATGTTTAGCTCTTATGATGTTAGGGAACAGTAGCCCTGCAGAGAACTAGCACGGGACTGGGATGCTGGTCTGGTCTACTGCCTATACTGACTGTCAAAGTGTTCCTGTGTTTTGTTTTGTTTTGTTTTTTATCAGAGTTCAATGCCCATACCTTCTGGTGTAGTAAGAAACAATCAAACACAATCTTTGGGAGGGTAAACCTAGTTCTTAGCTTCCTCGGATAGATACCCTTGGTAGAACTGTAGATTCATTATCCTGTGAGCTCCAGGGCTAATGCCTAACATGGTCCTTAGGAGACTCGGCAGGTGGTAGCTCTAGTTAAGGGAGACTAATTCTGATCATCCTTTAAGATCAAAGTGGCCGGACGCTCGTGGTTTAATCCCACCCAGCACTTGGGAAACAAAGGCAGGCACATCTCTGTGAGTTCAAGGACAGCCTGGACTACAGAGTAAGTTCCAGGACGGCCAGGGCTACACAGAAAAACTCACAGAGGTCCATCTACCTGACTCTGCCTCTTCAGTGCTGAGATTAAAGGCATGTACAACCAATGCCTGGCAAGAAAATTTCTTG
>NC_022014.1:2951548-2977466 GCF_000317375.1 Microtus ochrogaster
TGTGAGTTTGAGGCCAGCCTGGTCTACAAGAGCTAGTTCCAGGACAGGAACCAAAAGCTACAGAGAAACCCTGTCTCAAAAATCCAAAAAAAAAAAAAAAAAGAGAGAGAAAATTTCTTGTAAGGGGTTACCTTCAGATCCTTTCTGTTTACATAGCAGTGATGCAAACCAACTCCAAGACACACAGGGGGTTGTGTGGTATTTGACCCTGCGTGGTAGCTCACCCTGAGGCTGTGGCAGTCAGTTACTTCATCTGTTCCATTTGATGTTGTTGGATATTATAAATGTAAAGTTGGGGCCACTCAGCAAAAACTGTAAAATCTTGTACCTATGTGTGGTGAACACTGTGTGTGTGTAGGCTAGAGGTTGACTTAGGGTATCTTCCTCTCTCTAGCCCTTTTTAAAAATATCATTTATGTGCATGTACAATGTGTGTGTAGGAGTGTGTATGTCATGGCACATGCATGGCAGGCATGGAGGCCAGAGGACAATTTTGTGGAATTGGTTCTCTTCCGGGGATTGAATTCCAGTGGTCAGGTTGTATCATTGGGCAGCAAGAGGCTTTTACCCACTGGGTCACCTCACTGGATCCTCCGTCTTATTTCTGAGACAGGATCTAAAGCTGGGACACTGACACTAGACCTGGAGCTTGTCCTCTAAGTTAGGATGGTTGTCTAGTGTGTTCTTTTCTCCTTCCTCCGGACCTGCTTGTCTCCATCCCTTATAGTTACAGCTCACACTGTAAACTCTGGCTCTCATATGAGTTCTGAGAATCTGAATTAAGTTTCTCTGCACGGCAAGCATTCCACCCACTGAGCCACCTCTCCAGCCCTATCAAATTTTAAAAATGTTTCCTAGCATTAATAGACCAAAAGGGAAACTTGGGAAAAGGAGAGGAGGTGCGTAGATAGTAGGTAGCAACTGTCTGCTGATTAGCCATGCTTCCTCCTCCTTGCCCACCCTCGACACCTTTCTTTCTGCCTGGTCTTGTTTCCTTAGGCTTCATACCCTTCCTTGTTCCAACCTCTTCTCAGCCTTGCCACAAGAATACAAAGATGGCATCTGATGGCTTCTTACCATACCAGGAGGTGTGGGTATTGGACTCTGATTTAAAGCAAAACAACACAGGAACGCTTTGACAGACAGTCAGTATAGGCAGCAGACCAGGCCAGCCTCCCACTCTATGGTAGTTCTCGGGGGGGGGGGCTACTCTTCCTTAACAGCATAAGAACTAAGCCTCAGTTCCAGCCTCTGCTGAGTCTTGACACAAGCATAAACTCCTCTGTGTTGAAATAGGAGCAGCGGGGCTGTGTCCCCAGCACCCCGGCTGCCTGTCTAGCTTATGCCCCGAAATAATTACACAGACACTGTATTCTTTTAATCACTGCTTGGCCATTTCTATCTAGCCTCTTCTAGGCTAACTCTTGCACCTGGACTAGCCCATCTCTAATAATCTGCTGTAGCCCACAAGGTGGCTTACCAGGGAGATTCTAGCCTACGTCCATCCTGGGTCGGAGCTTCATCGCGTGTGCCTCAGAGAGCAGAGCTCTCGCCTCTGCCCGCAAGAGTGGAGCATCGTGTCTCTCTGAGGCGTCTGCCCCCGAGAGGAGAGCTGTCGAGTCTGACCTCACTTCCTCTTCCGCCCAGCATTCTGTTCTGTTTACTCCTCCCACCTATGTTTTAACCTATCAGGGCAAGCAGCTTCTTTATTTAATTAACCAATGACCTTCCTCCATCACCTCTGGCTGTTAAACACGTCCAAAGACATGAGAATGAGGACAGCGGGGAAAGTGCTTCTACATGCCTTAGACATACACCAGCTCCAACTGCTCACGCTACTAACATGAATGTCTGTAGCATGAAGCCTCACTCTTCATGGGTAGGGAAGTCGCCTCTAGTAAGCAGGTGGCACAATGGAATGCAGTGTGTGTGTGTGTGTGTGTGTGTGTGTGTGTGTGTGTGTGTGTCCTCCCACGCGTCCCCTAGCTTTATAGACCAGGCTGGCCTTGAACTCAGAGATCCACTTGCTTTTACCTTTTGAGTGCTGGGATTAAAGATATGAACTACCACACCCAGTTTGGAATGCAAATTTTAATAGCTCTTCATGTATGAAAAATTCCACAAATCAACATGAACATGAGTTTTTTGTTTGGTTTTGTTTGGATTTTTTGAGACAGCGTTTCTCTGTGTAGCTTTTTTTTTTTTTACTTGCTCTATAGACCAGGCTGGCCTTGAACTCATAGAGATCTTCCTGCCTCTTCCTCCCCAGTGCTGGGATTAAAGGCGTGCGCCACCATTGCTCAGCTAAGGAACTTGAGTTTTAATAATTTAGGACAAGATGGGGGGAAAGCAAACTCTTTCAGCTCTTACTTTCCGGAAGGTACAATGAGGATGAGATAACAACGGCCATGTTTAGAAAAGTCAAAGCTACGATTCCCCTGTCCTTCCAGTCTGTCTCTCTTTGCTCTGGGCCCTCATGATTTTGTCTTCCAAGGAAAGCAGTGGTGTTTTTGTGAGTGAACCGAACGAACATTCACAAGACTTGTGATGTCAATATGCAGGGCTGTAGGGCAATGGCAGGGCTCTCCTTAGCAGAGCTCCGGGAAGGGATTTGGGTGAACCTGAGGGGCTAGTGTTTGACCGAGACCAACTCCAGTGATGGGAGAGTCTGGCATTTTGCATACAAGAAAGATCGATCCAGCTAAATGGTTGTAGGGTGTTGCTGGGGAAGAAAGTGGCACTGGTCTGTGGTAGGGGCATTATGGAATCCCTGTGTCCTCCTCCCTCCTCTCATACCCTGTTTCTGCCCTGCCCTTCTCGCTCTTGCTCCTACAACTGAGTTGAGCCCTATCGCCTCCCAGACCTAGTGAGTCCCTGCAGCTGTCCCCCGGGACCAGCTTCTAGGCAGCAGCATTCCACCACCAAGACCTACAAATCTCCCAGTGCTGCCTTCTCTGTTGTGCAGCTGTGTCCTCCTCATATCCTACCTGGCACAGTCTGGGCAAAAACTGAGATGTTCCTATTATCAGAACCACAATTCAAGTCATTGTCATTCCTTAAGGAAAGAATTAGTGAGAGCCAGACATGGTGGTACAGTGCTCAGGAGGATGATCAAGAGTTCAAGGCCAGCCTGGGCTTATAGTGAGGTCTAGTCACAAAAGCAGAGGAACAAACAGTAATCAAGACAGTTGTATCACTCTTGATTGATAACCAGTTAGCAGCTCCTGGCTCATTCCTCCTGCCCCCTTGTGTAGTGTCAGGTTATTAAGAGGAGGGAAGGCACAGAAGGAAAAACAGCAGCAGAGCACAGGTAGATGGTGGGGAGAGGGAAACTCTTTAGAAGTGAAAGGAAACCAAACATCTCAAAACTGGACCTGAGTGTTTGGGTGGAAGCCTAACCCCAGCCCCTGGCATCCATATACCCAAAAATTCTGGAATGGTTTTTGTTAAGGCTTTACCCCAGTTGCTGACATCCATATATCCAAAGAGTCTGGAATGTTCAGTTGGAAGTTCTATCCCAAGCACCCTCCTCTGAGAGTTACCTCAGTCCAGACTCCACCCCTGAGAAAGCCCACCAAACAATAACCCTTCCCCAGAGACACTCAAGACCACTCCATAGGGTATTTAAACTGACCCCCCTCCGGAGAACAAACACGTGGTTTTCTGGTCTTCCTTCCCCGGCTCCTCTCTGGGGTACACGAAAGCCATCTGGGAGCATTGGTACACATTAAATTTGAGCTTTTCTAATTCAGTTTGATTTGATCTGATTCTGATTAGTGCGTCAGTGGAGAGGCTTATCGGGGTGCAGAAACTTCATCGAGCCAGGCTCCAACCTGGCCTTGCTTGCCAGGTGTGGGCTCTAGGTCACCCTGATCAGAGGAGAGGAACATCTGCTCCCTCTCACAGCAGAGTCATGGGTATGAAAACCAACAAATGCCTGTCTGTTTCCAGATAAAACTGAAGAACTGTTTTTGCTTCAAATGAATTAAGCAGTTATAAAAAGTCAGAGGTAATTGAACTCAGTTTAACGAAATGATGGTTGGTTCTGTCTGGGGCTGGGAAGGCTGCCTGCCATGTGTGGGGACTGTAGAAGCCATCCTGACCATGAAGAGCACACATGATGCCCAGAGGTTGACAGGAGAGGACCCTCTATTGTCTTCTCTTGCAACCTCCCTGGTGCAAAGGGCAAGAGATAAGAAGGCTGACACAAGGTAGCTCAGCCCCCATCCTAGGAGGTCAGCACTGAAGGACAGCTTGCCTCCTGGGGGCTCAGATGCAACCTGTTGACCTATTTTCTCCTCTCTGTAGGCTTCGTGCTGGTCATCGGACTGGTGACCTTCTACAGAATTGGCCCTTACACCAACTTATCTTGGTCTTGCTACCTGAACATTGGTGCCTGCCTTCTGGCCACCCTGGCGGCTGCGATGCTCATCTGGAACATTCTTCACAGGAGGGAGGACTGCATGGCACCGCGGGTGATCGTCATCAGCCGTTCTCTCACAGCGCGGTTTCGCCGTGGCTTGGATAACGACTATGTAGAGTCTCCATGCTGAGAACACCTTATTGGGGCTTTCTCAATGAATAACCAGTGTAACGTCATAGTCTAGAAACCAACAGCCTAGCCTGTTCCAGGCCCTGCTCATGCAGAGGTGTGGGGCAAGTTTGGATCACCCATATATACATATGTATGATACTCATGTACATGTATTATGTTACATAGGAATCTATTATGTCTATATGTCATGTGTGCCACCCTATTCTGACACAATCTTCCTTGGTCAGCACAGCACGGTTTCGCATCATGCAGGTTTAAAAGGTGGAGACTGGAAGCTGAGGCAGGGAAGGAGGCAGTGTGGGCACCTTGCTCTCCACCTCCATTTGGGGTTAATTTATTCTGCATCTACTAAGAAGGCATCCCTAGTTGATTTTACAAAGCAGAACATCCAGGAAGCTTTCCGTGAAGGTCTGATAATCCTTGAGGGGAACAGAACTTATAACAGGTGGTAACGGTTTTACGCCAGAATCAGGTCAGCAGTGTACGTTTTTTTCCTGATTATTTGTCTAAGTTAAAATAAACAGAAGCCTCTGAACTGTGTCTACAACTTGTGTTTTATAAACTCCACCCATAGTTGTACATTTTTTTCTGAGACTTTTGTGGGATGACCTAAAAAGGGCTGAGAAGACCTCACTAAGGATCCCTACTTCATGGTTTGTGCAACCCCGACGTCCACATCTGTGAAGTCCACATTCATGCCCTCTGAAAACTGTGGCCTGTCACAGCAGATCAACAAACAGAATGAAAAGGATGAAATATGACAGTTTTCCCCAGGAAAACCTTCAGTCTCTCTCCCTGGTGCAAAGGGCAAGCCAGGGCAGGGCAGGTACTGGATACCTCCAGAGGTCATACTGCTTTCAGACAGGCTGGATTCCTAGTCTGTGCCTTCCCAGAAATATGTACCTCTGGGGTTAAAAAAGGCCCACAGAACCCAGGGCTGCTTGACCGTATCTGTGACCAAGGTCCTGGTGCACCCTTGCTAGATAGCTCCTCAAGGCCGGGAGGAGGCAGGAGTCACTGCTGGCATATGCATCAAAGGAAACTGGCACTAGCAGACCATGAAAGCCGGGAGTGAGGTGCTCTCCTCTGGCTGCCTTTCCTAATAAATGTCAAGTTTGTTGCTTTCAGAATTCTAGTGACTAAAGTTGATTGGTTTAAATTCTGAAGCCCATCCTGTGCCAAAGCTTTATCTTTAGTCAGAACAAACAGTGAAATAGATAGGTACCTTAAACACATACAGAGACTGATAATGACAGGTAAGCATTTATGGACTGACCACATACAACACACAGCACACTGTGTAGAAACGAGCAAGTGCGTGTCCACTACAGCACACAGATTCAAGCATTTAGCTATGACTTCCCCCCACTTGTCTCTTTCTATAAGGCATTTTTATTTCTAGTCATACACCAATACCATGTATGTGCCCATACACATTAGTATTGTGTATATGCCTATATAAAGTATATTAAAGGTCTAAAAGTGGCCATGCAGTCTGCTTCAGGCTTCCATCATGTCCACAGTACATGAAAGTTATCCAAGAAAGACTGAGCTATGATATTCAGCCTTGCTAGATACCTCAAACTAAATGTCTACATGGTCAGTGTGGGAAAACCCTCCCAGCTGCAGTAAAACTGGACCTCAGTGGCTGTCAGTGACAGTGGATGAGGGTTCCTGATACCCTGAGAAATGCAATCTGTGCTGCAAAATAATCACTGCATGTAAGCTGAGGCAGGAGTTCATTCCAAGCATTTCTTTTCCTTTTTAAAAATATATAATTTATTTCTATTTTATGTCCATTGATGTCTTGCCTGCATGCACGTCTGTGTGAGGGAGTCAGAAGCCCTGGAACTGGAGTTACAGCCAGGTGTGAGCTGCCATGTGGGTGCTGGGAATGGAACTGGGTCCTCTGGAAGAGCAGCCCGTGCTCTGAGCCATCTCTCCAGCATCAGGCATTTATTTTCCACGGCTTTCCTTTCTTGTAGTATAACTCTCCCATAGTTTACTTTACCCTTTTACTAAAAATCTGTCAGAAACTCTTGCTAAGAATTTCTGAGCTCTCTCAGAAATGGAGAATGAATTTGTAGATACTCTACTGGTTTCTTTCTTAAGACAGGGCCTCTCTCACTCCATCACAGGCTGGCCCGGAGATGGCCATACAATCCAGGCTAGCTTCGTTCTTACAGTGGTCTCCCTACTTCAACCTTCTAAGTGCTGGGTGACTAGAACACGCCAGCATATCTACATCAATGGGACTTCTTTCACAATTTTCTGTGGTTGTTGTTGTTTTCGAGACAGGGTTTCTCTGTGTATCTTTGGCTTTCCTGGAACTCACTCTGTAGACCAGGCTCAAACTCACAGAGATCTGCTTGCCTCTGCTTCCCAAGTGCTCGGCTAACTTTTTTCATAAAATTTAACTGTACTTCATTGATAGTTTTGGTGTTTATTTATTAATACTTTTGAGCAATATTTAGCACCTACAGAACTTTGGATCAGAATACTGTGAACACTTGAAAATAAATGAAAATGATAAAATAACAGCCTACAGGCTCCTGGTACACTGATACCAGGCGCCAGGCTTGCCTGCAGCACCGAACAGTGTGCCAGATCCTTGAGCTTGGTGGCTAGCGGTGACTAGAAAAAACAATTAAACACTATAATATGATCACAGAAGAGCTTTTAGCTTAAAATATAATTGATAAAGAAGGCACAAGAGGGGCTAGAAAGACAAATTAGTGGCTAAGAGCACTTATAGCAGAGGGTCTGCGCCCACATGATGGCTCACAACCATCTGTAACTACAGCCCCGGGGACCAGATGTCTGACTTCCTTAGGCACTAGGCACACGTAATTCACACACATATATACAAGTAAAATACTCATGCTTATATATAAAATAAATCTGAAAAACTTTTTTTTGAAGAGAAAGAAGGTGTTAAAAAGGCTGAAGGCTGTGGGTAAGATGCATGTCACCTTGACACCTTCCTGAATGAACGCCTTACCTTTTGATGAGTTTGATAGATTTGAAAGCTTCATCCATGTCCCCAATGGTGACAAAGAAGCTGAAGTTGAGCATGGCATCCCGAGTAGGCTTGTCACAGTCCTCCAGCCCCACAAAGTCTCGTAGGGGTCTCTTGGCTACCATCTGAGGGATGTGGTAGTGGCCAGAATCCACCCTCTCTTCTTTCTCTATTTCTCCAGGCTGGAGGACAAAGGCCGCATAGGTTTGTCAAGTAACATGTAAAGGCAATGCTTGCACCCAGTCTCACTTCTAACTTCCAACAACCAATGGGAAACTTATATGCAGAGAGGCATAGGTATATAGCCACAGGCCAAATGGTTCCCACAGGGTCCTGAAAAACCTTTAATGTCACTGGAATTGATCAAAGCTTTGGTCCCTTGTTTCAGACAATAGGTCAACAAAGGTTGTCCAGGAATAAACTTGCTTTCTCAGTCTCTGATTCGGTGACGTCAGAGTCTCACATTAGAAACAGCTCTTTCTGCTACCCTCTCCCCGTGTTTCATTCATCAGGAAGACTTTCATCAGCTTTAAACCAAGTCAGCCACACATCTGCCTCTTAGAACTAAAGAACGCTAGTCTGTCATTCTGTCAGGAGGCCCCTGCCAGGGCTCTTCTAGTGTGCTCAGCCTCTACATTTGTGTTTGGACTCTTCTCTCCAGGGCTGGAACTCCCTTCTCTCGGCAGGCCGTTTGCATATTAGTGTGTACACATATTCTCTAGCATAAATTTACCACCATGACGACCCAATTGGTGGCATCAACCACCTCCTCCCCAGCTCAGCTGTCATGAATGGTTCAGCCACACTCTTCTCCCTGAGCCCACCTGGCAGCCTCAGGGAGAAGATCCCAAGGAGGACCCAACACTTGACCTGGACTCTGAAAATCTTCTGAAGTGTATCATGCCTCATTGAAGCTGGAAAGCCCTTCTAGGCACAGCACAGGGCATAAGCGCAGGTTCCATTGAGGGAAACTTGAGCTGGGCGGTGGTGGCGCACGCCTTTAATCCCAGCACTCGGGAGGCAGAGGCAGGCGGATCTCTGTGAGTTTGAGACCAGCCTGGTCTACAAGAGCTAGTTCCAGGACAGGCTCCAAAGCCACAGAGAAACCCTGTCTCGAAAAACCAAAAAAAAAAAGGGGGGGGGCTTTGACCTCCAGCCAAACATTGAGGGAAGCTTGAGTGTAGGTCCATGGATGGATACATATATATAAAATATAGACATACATATACATATACACATATATTTAATGACACATATAGTGACACTATATATACATATATACATACACATACACACACATATATCACTAACTAGGTGACAGAAGAGCCTGGCTAATTTATGCACCAAGTTGGGCAATGTCCTTCACATTGGTAACATCATCCTTGCTGTGATTCTAATGAGAACCCAGTTTACTGTGTGAGCATCCTGGGGTGCCTTGGAATTCCTGTTCTCTGTCTATTCACCATGCCTCTTTATTCTAGCTCCTTGTTACTGATCTCTGAGGCAAGAACTGCACACATCTGAACTTGTCTCATCTTGGAAGTTAAATAAGGCTTGAACCCCATCTGTATTTGAACAGGAGGCAGAGACTGTTTATCCTATGTCATAGTAGATTGGAACAACCTGCCAGTCACGTGGTAAGGGTGCTAGGAACTAAGAGTATTGGACTTTCTCAGACCATCCTGGGATGTGTGGGCACTGAAAACCCGGGGGACAGGAGACTGCATGTTGTCAAGCAGGGTAAGAGCAGCCTTGAAAGGGACACAGTGCTTCTGGCTAGTCCTTGGTGGCACTTTGTAAGGTAAACTGATAATACTCCTTATATTACAAACATGGGTCACTCAAGCACTCTGTATCTGGAGATCACGTGAAATGGCTGCACACGCCACAGAGACACACCAGACTAACAGCCAATGGGCTCCTGTCACACTTCACTAAGTCACATAGCTCTATGGCCAAACAAAAGCCTTAGCCTTCCAGAAAAGCTTCCTGTGTAGCTGAGCAGGGAAGGTAGGAAGTACGGACACACACACAATACAGCAAGAAAGCAAGAGTCTCAGAGATGGGACAAAACCAAGGTGACAAGCCAGAACCTGGGGTTTCATACTTACGACGGCACCATATATGCCTCTTCTGTGGAAGAGCAACTATGGGAGCAGGCACAGAAAAGGAGACGAGAAAAAGAAAACATGCATAAATGTGTGGAAGAAACAAAAATCCAGAACACAAGATTAATGTGGAAAATTCAACAGGAAGAATTTAAAAGAGCTTTCCAAACTTTCTGTTTTCAAATCAAAGGGAAATTACACCAAAGAACACAAAACAAGATTGAAAAATGCCAAGAAAACATCAGTCTGGTGGTGGAACTCCATTTTAAAATAAAGTAAGCAAGGACACCGAACTGACAGAAAAAGACTCCCAGAACTCAGTCAATCACACGAATACCTTCCCAGCCATGAACTCCACTTTTAAGGCACATGGAAGTGTAACAGACGGCTCATGCACCAGCTTCCAGCGGCTCCGCAACACCGCTGCAGAGGGTAACTTGGAAAACTGGAACCAACTGTCCCAGATTCGTTTTTATTTAAAATGTGTGTATCATTATATACACATGTTTGCAGATCCTAAAGCTAGAAGCCCCATATGTCTGATCGCAATGGTCACAAATCAAGGGGCAGTATCCACTGCCACCCTATTCTCTACACCAATTCCTTTTAAAGTAAATCGCAGCTCTGATAAGAGCTGAGTGTGGCTTGTATGTTTGCGGCTGTCTAGCAGTCCACATGAGAGTTTCATTAGTTTATGTGGTTACATGGAGGGGACTATATCACAAGATACAGGTTTTTATTCTGTTCTGTCTCCCTGTGGCTATCCTACGACTCACTTTTGGCTACAATAGGCATGGCTGAACACACATGTAATCCTAGCAATCTCAGCACTCAAGAGGCTGAGGCAGAAGAACTAAGTGTGAGTTCAAGGCTGCCCTAGGCTACGTAATTAAAATCTTGCAAGAAAGAAAGAAAAAGAGGAGTGGGGTTAGAGAAATGGCTCAGTCGATGATAGCACGCCCTACTCTTGCATAGTTCAGTTCCCATTACCCAGGGAGCTCACCACCACCTGTATTGTTTCCTGCCTCCACAGGCACCTGCACTCATCCCCATATAGACACACACACATAAAATTAAAAATAGTTTTTAAAAAAATAGGTTAGTTTCAGACAATAAGAATAGCACAGGGCTCATTTAAAGACTGATTGTACCTCACCATATTGGGGAAAACAAGAGACACTAGGTAAAAGGTAAAAGCTGACACCATAGGTGCCCTCTCCCCACCTTTTGGTGTGAAAATGCAAGGGGAGTGCAGGGAGGATGTCGACATTTTCCCAGAAGGTGGGGGTTCCAGTTCGATCTTTAGTTCAGGTATCAAAGCCATGCCAGCAGCTGCAGCCCAGTGACTATGGAGCTCACTGACAGCTCCAGCCCTTACGACTGAGCTTTGACGCCACAAGCCCACTGGGCTCCTGGGTGGAAAAAGTCTCTCAGGTAGCTCAGTGTGGTAAAAAATGGATACAACAGCGTGAGACTGCCTGGACTCCGTTTCTTTTGTTGGTGTGTCATCTGAGAACCACAGCCCAAATGGACCTCAGGCATGTAACATGTGAGTTAGGATGTGTGCTAGTGTTTACTGACCCCATTTTTTCAAAAGTTTATAAAGAACCATGTGCATGTACCTCATTCCTATCTAGGTTACAGAAGCTTCCTGAGTACTGACACCAGCCACCTCACAGTAATCATCTCTGGGTTGGGAGCAGGGAGACTGGTATCATTTGTAATTCCTAAATTCCTTAAGAAGAACATAGGAGTAATTATTCTAAAAACTCAGCTAGAATAAAAGGAAATGACAAAGGCTGAAAGACTTGTCATTAGAAGGAAAGTCAAAGCCAGGTGGTGGTGTCACACGCCTTTAATTCCAGCACTCAGGTGGCAGAGGCAGGTGGATCTTAATGAGTTCGAGACCAGCTTGGTCTACAAAGTGAGTTCCAGGACAGCCAGGACTGTTACATAGAGAAACCCTGTCTCAAAAAACAAATAGAAAAACAAAAACAAAAAGAAGGAAACTCAAAAGGGAAGAGCTAAGAATCACAAGACCATTATCACGTTCATCTGCCCTGAGAGCAAAGGCATGTCCTGTGAGGTTTCCCAGCACCGGAGACATCAGTGCTTGCAGAATCTCAGATAATTGATGACAGCTGGTGGCAGACCTGATCTCATGAGAGGTGAGCCTCGGAACCTGGAGGGCCAGCTCAAATCTCAAGTATGCTAGAGACACGTGGAAGAATTTACCCAAGGAGGGGAAAACAGAGGATAATTGTGCAGGTGTCAGGGACTCCCACCTTTTTTGTGAAGTAATAATGAGGCACTTCCATTCCAAGAAGGTTCTGGTAGATAGGAGGCCGGGGGAAGCAGTCATGGAGTAAGAAGCCATGCTCTTCAGAAGCGAAGAATGACAGAATCAAAACATCTTCCTGAAAGACACAGGACAATGCAGCGTGGTTTTAAATTTAGCAATATAATTTTCTTCTCGGTTTCTTTTCAGGGTGTATGATCATGAGTTATTTCTGGCAAGGTTTCCCAAGCTTTTTATCTACCCCTTTGAAGAATAAGGCATCCAGCCTCTCCCGTATGACTGCACCTGACCTGTCTGTGACCAAGAGACCCCAGGAGTGACTGACCATCAAACACATCTGAGTTCATGAGGGAAACCCAAGAGTGCTTGAGTTTTTAAAAATTCTACCTTTGAGTTTCTTTGCTCTGATTTAAAACTCATCAAGGAGCCAGGTGAAGCCCAACACCTGGGAGGCAGAGGCAGGTGGATCTCTGAGCGAGAGGCCAGCCTGGTCTACAAAGTGAGTTGTATTCAGAGCTACATAGTGAGACCCTGCCTCAAAAACACAAACAAAAGCAAACAATGACAATGCTGACAACAAACAAACAAACCCCCTCTTCCCTGCTCTGAGGAATACGGACGGTACGGATGGCCCAGATGTCATGTCGCCTCTGTTGCATGTGAGCAGAGTAAGCCGCAGCAAATGCTGGGACCACCTTCCTATCTGCAACTGCTTCTTAAAAAGAGGACACATACTTTTCCTCATTTCTCTAGTGTGAACTCTTACAGCTGCACACACCATCATCACAAAAAAACAGAACCATTTGACCATATGACCAGCACCAGCCGCCCCTAATTATCTCTGCTGTGCCCATATTTCCTGGGCTGTCACAGGAATAGTCCTCTGGAAAAGTCCTCTGGCAATGTATTCTTCATTCCAGTGATACAGAAGCCTCTGCGACTGAGGATCAAGGACAGGGTTTGCTCCTGGTATTCTCAGGATTTCAGATTTCAGAGGGTCTCAGGGGCAGACTCCCATCTGTAAGAGTGCCTTCAGCAGGAAGATAAACCCCGAAACTATAGAACGGGCTTCCCCGTGCCGACTTACTTGGGAGTTGTGCATGCAAACTGCTCTGAGAGGAAGGTGGGCAACAGGGGCACAGATTGCCTGGATTTTAGGCACATCTGACACCTTGCAAAACATAAGGCTTGGGAAGTATCAGAGTCCCAGTTTCTATGTGGGTTCTGGTCTGGAGCCAAGAGCACATCTGCATGGAGGTGGCTCCACGGAGGTGGGGGGAAATGAGGAGGGCAGAGACAGTGACTGAGGACAGCTGGTAAGAGGTGAATGGGGGTTACAGCTCTACCTCAGACCTAATCTCAGCACATGCTAAGTCAGTAAGGGATAGTTCCCAGAGAGCTCTATAAAGAGCTCTGTCGATCTTACCAAAAGCAATCTACAGATTCAATGCAATGCCCAGCAAAAATTCTTCACAGACCTCCAAAGAACAGCACTCAACTTCATATAGAAAAGCAAAAAACCCAGGATAACCAAAACAATCCTGTACAATAAAAAAACTTCTGGAGGCATCAAAATCCCTGACTTCAAACTCTACTACAGAACTACAGTACTGAAAACAGCCTGGTATTGGCATAAAAAGACAGGTGAACCACTGGAACCAAATAGAAGACCTGGATATTAATCTACATACCTTTGAACACCTGATTTTTGACAAAGAAGCAAAAAATATCAAATGGAAAAAAGAAAGCATATTTAACAAATGGTGCTGGCATAACTGGATATCAACATGTAGAAGAATGAAAACAGATCCATATCTATCACCATGCACAAAACTCAAGTCCAAATGGATAAAACCAGCCACACTGAACCTTATAGAAGAGAAAGTGAAAAGTACACTTGAACGCATTGGCACAGGAGACCACTTCCTAAATATAACCCCAGCAGCACAGGTACTGAGAGAACAATTAATAAAAGGGACCTCCTGAAACTGAAAAGTTTCCATAAATCAAAGGACATGGTCAACAAGATAAAACAATAGCCTACAGAATGGGAAAAGATCTTCACTAACCCCACATCAGACAGAGGTCTGATCTCCAAAATATACAAAGAACTCAAAAAAATTGGTCATCAAAAGAACAAATAATTCAATTAAAAAAATGGAGTACAGACATAAACTCTCAACAGAGGAATCTAAAATGTCTGAAAGACACTGAAGGAAAATGTTCAACATCATCAAAGAAATACAAATCAAGACAACTCTGAGATTCCATCTTACACCTGTAAGAATGGCCAAGATCGGGCTGGAGAGATGGCTCGGAGGGTAACAGAACTGACTGCTGTTCCGGAGGTCCTGAGTTCAATTCCCAGCAACCATATGATGGCTCACACCCATATATAATGAGATCTGGTGCCCAGAACACTATATACATAATAAATAAATTTTTTAAAAAAAGAATGGCCAAGATCAAAAACACTGATGACAACTTATGCTGGAGAGGTTGTGGGGAAAAGAGAACACTCCTGCATTGCTGGTGGGAATTCAAGCTGGTACAGCCCCTTTGCATGTCAGTGTGGCGATTTCTCAGAAAATTAGGAAACAACCTTCCTCAAGACCCAGTAATACCACTTTTGGGCATTTATTCAAAGGATGCTCAATTGTGCCACAGGGACATGTGCTCAACTATGTTCATAGCAGCTTTGTTTATCATAGCCAGAACCTGGAAACAACCTAAATGCCCCTCGACCAAAGAATGGATATGGAAAATGTGGTACATTTACACAATGGAGTACTACTACACAGAAGAAAAAAATAATGACATCTTTTTTTTTTTTTAATTTATTTTGTTTTTTGAGACAGGGTTTCTCTGTGGTTTTGGAACCTGTCCTGGAACTAGCTCTTGTAGACCAGGCTGGTCTCGAACTCACAGAGATCCGCCTGCCTCTGCCTCCCGAGTGCTGGGATTAAAGGCGTGCGCCACCACCGCCCGGCAAAATAATGACATCTTGAATTTTGTGGGCAAATGGAGCTAGAAAACATCATTTTGAGTGAGGTAACTCAGATCCAGAAAGACAATTATCACATGTACTCACTCATAGGTGGTTTTTAAACATAAAGCAAGAAAACCAGTCCACAAATCACAATCTCAGAGAACCTAGACAACAATGAGGACCCTAAGAGAGACATACATAGATCTAATCTACATGGGAAGTAGAAAAAGACAAGATCTCCTGAGTAAACTGGGAGCATGGGGACCTTGGGAAAGGGCTGAAGGGGAGAAAAGAGGCAGGGAGGGGAACAGAGACTGCTCTTTGGACTGGAGAGGGAAGGGGAGGGGTGGGGGGAGGGGGAGGAAAATGGGAGGAGGTGGAAATTTTTAAGTAAAAATAAATATATTAAAAAAATTAGAGCTAAAAAAAAAGAGCTCTGCCCACAGAGAAGAGTAACACAGGCTAGTTAAGAAAATCAAGAAATTAAAATTTGGGGTTAGACCTGACCAAAAAAAAAAAAAAAATGGGGCGGACCTAGACAGGAAGGGTGGAGCAGATAAAAAGGAGAACACCATCCAACAGACACATCTCACACTGCAGCTTTCCTGTGTGGCTCAAGATGGGTCTGTCTGCAGGATGGTGGTGGCGCACGCCTTTAGTTCCAGCACACGGGAGGCAGAGGCAGGCAGATCTCTGTGAGTTCGAGGCCAGCCTGGTCTACAGAGCTAGTTTTAGGACAGCCAGGGTGCAAGAGAGAAACCCTGTCTCAAAACCCACCTCCCCAAAAAGATGGATCTGTCTACCATTTGTCTGTGGAAATGATTCTGATGACACAGTAACCCTATCCAGTGGGAGATACGAGGCAGATTCTCTACTTCACAAGATGGATTTTCCTACTAACTCTCCCGTAAGTTATACCATGAAGACACTATCTGGCAAATGGTCACCATATATGTCTAAACATGTAACATAGCAAACAATAGGTACCTTGGGGCATGTGTCCTCCATGTGGGGCTGCTTGTCTACAGTCTGTGGCTGGGCTCCAGGTGATTCCTGCAAGGCCTCACACACGAAGAGCCTGGGCTCACTCTGATCCCAGAAATGGTTCACAGGAACGTAATTTGCTAGTCTCTCATGCATAAACATGTGGGTCCTAAAACAGAAGGGAAGAACTGTCCCCAACTCTGACAAGAACAGTGCTTTCAGTGCTACCCACACCACTCAGAGCCATCTCAGCCAATGCCAGTAGGTGGCAGTGTTGACAAGTGCTCACCGCCATGCATCCCATCAAAACAAATTCTTGCAGACTTTGAGAAATTGGGAGTCAGGCTCTGGAAGTCTGGCTTGGAGACACAGAGCACAATGCTTGGATCTGGAAGTCCCATCTATAATAAATATACCATGATTTATGGGCCCAAAACTTGAAGCTCTTTTAAAAAAAAATATTTATTTTATGCATGAGCTATATCTGTATGTACACCTTTATGCCAGAGGAGGGCATCAGATCCCACTAGAGATGCTTGTGAGCGAACATGTGGTTGCTGGGAATTGAACTTATGACCTCTGGAAGATCAGTCAGTACTCTTAACTGCTGGGCCATCTCTCCAGCCCCCTGAAGAAGTTCTATATGGAGATCTTAACAGTAAATGAGTGCGATGATACACACTATTAGTTTTAGTTGTTTGGGAGATGAAGGCAGGACAATCACACACAAAAAGGAAGAATTACGAGGTAAGGCAGATAGTCATCCTTAGGTGCCACCCACCCTCTAGAGAGCACAGCAAACCCAGGGGAGAGTATGGAACTGCTGGGCTCAATGGCCCTTGGTGGCTGTACAGGACCCACACCTACAGGAAACATAACCCTCATGGATGCTGCTAGCACCAGCACTGGTGGCTGCCCACGGCCATGGCCTGCTCAGCTCTGTGCATCACTGACGTGACAAGCACGGAATTTTGGAAGGAACATATACTAAGGACTTATAAAATGCCAGACACAGGTTGTTTCCTTTGTACTCTAAGGAGTCTGTCCAAGAGAGGTTGGTCTGGCAAGAGATTTAGAATAGGCAGAAAGGATGGTGCCTATTCTTAAAAGAGAAGTCATGGAAATCAGGCAGAGTCAAGAGAAAAACCATTTCATAAGATAAAGAGGGGAACTGATAGTAGGAAGTGAAGGGAAGCTTAGTTCCAAAGATTTACACCTGGTCACAGAGAACCCAGGAACGCTAGGACTGGGATGAAGGCCAATCTGAGGAGCAAAAGTTCAAGGCCCATATTCTGAGGCAGGAGATCAGTGACACAGTTAGCTGGAAAGAGAAGTAAGACATCAACAGAGATGAAAAGCAGACCAAGCAGGTTAAAGGAGGCAGGCAGGACTCAGGGAGAGAGACAGGAAGAATTCAGGGTGGACTGGACAGGAAGATCTGAGTCAGGGCCTGCTGGAACTAGCATAAGGTAAGGCTGGAGTTGGGGAGTAACTCAGTGGTAGGGCACTTGCTTAGCACACACCAGGTTCTGTTCTGGGATCCATCCTTAGCATCACAATCAACCAAATCAATGAAACAAACAAACAAACAAAAAAAAAAACTAGGGGGCTGGAGAGATGGCTCAGCGGTTAAGAACATTGACTGTTCTTCCAGAGGTCCTGTGTTCGATTCCCAGCAACCACATGGTGGCTCACAACCATATGTAATGAGATTTGGTGCCCTCTACTGGGGTGCAGCTATGCACACAGGCAGAATACTGTATACATAATAAATAAATCTTTTAAAAATTAAAAAAAAACTAGCAAAAATAGTAGAACAGTACAAAAAAAAGGATGACAGAAAAAATATGTTACCAAGTGAAACTCTGTTGCCAGTTCCTCTGTTCTGTTAGCCATTTAGGTGAGACTGAAGGTTTCCATACCATGCTTCCTATCCCACACCTACTTCATGGCAGACACATCTAGCATTCTTCTTTTTTTTCTTTTTGCATGTGTGCAGTCAGAAGGCAATCTTTTTTTAAAATTTATTTTTATTTTATATGCATTGTTGTTTTTGCCTTCATGTGTGTCTGTGTGAGGGGTGCAGATCCCCTGGAACTGGAGTCATAGACAGTTGTGAGCTGCTGTGTGGGTGCTGGGAATTGAACCTGGGTCCTCTAGAAGAACAGTCAGTGCGCTTAACCACTGAGCCATCTCTCCAGCCCCACATCTAGCATTCTTTCCCAAACTGTTTGCTTTCCTGACTCAAGTCATGCAGAATCAAACATAGATGTAGCAAAGTGCTTAGAAGTGCTTTAAAGCCCACGGACAAGTTTTCTGTAGCAGAAACTATACTTATGTGTTACATCAGCCCTCCCCCAAAAGAAAGACATTGATTTTATTTTAAATCTTCTCTAGAAACATTCTCTACAAAGACAATCAAGCACCTTTTTCCCATTAGAGTTGCCAATAAGTCTGAGGCCATTCTGTTCTGAGACATTCTTAGAGATGTTTGGGAAAGCCCCTCCAAATTTTGAGTTACTACTAAGTCAGTTCCATAGTCTCAACCCTGAAGCACAGAGACCAAGAACTTAAAACTACTTCAACTGCTTAGTATCTGTTTTAGGCTCCAAGGTTCAAAATCTAACTTAGTAAGCTGGACGGCAGGCAAATATCGTTTCCCACAAATCCTCTCGACTGTAATCTCACTCATTGGTCTCCGGCTCATTGAAGGGCAGTGTCTGCATCTGTCCAATCTCTCCAGTCTTGAAGTTGAAGACATTCACTGTGTCCATTTCAACATCATAGATGTAGATTTTGGAATCAGGGCTGTTGTCAACCTAGGAAAGAAAAGACGTATTGCTCAGAGCTGGCGAGTGCTTTAGGGCCTGTGCCCATGGGGCTGACACAGCTTGTACTCTAGGAAAATGCACCTGCCACCAGTCTCCGTGGCTTCCAGTCAATGGCATGCCACCAGAATAATTTCAATGCTTTATTAAGCCCACCGAAATAGTTCTTTAGTTACTACTTTTTAATTTCAGACAACTTAGAATAAAGTCTAAAGAGTTGTAGCTGTTCTTAGTTTTGACTAGAAATTAAAAAAAACAAAAAAAACAAACTGGGTCTCAGTACGTAGCCTTGTATGACCTGGACCAGGTTGGCCTTGAATTCAGAGATCTGCCTGCCGCTACCTCCTGAGTGTTGGGATTTTAGGGGTGTGCCACCATGTTCAGCCTGAAGACATTTTCTTTGCTGAGACAGACTAACCAAGGGACTCAAAAGGAATCTGGATTTATGGCAAAAACGACATCTGTACAACTGAATACAATTGATGGGAGTGAGGCTCATTTCCACTTGGCAGCTGACACATGAAGTCTTGAGTGATATTTCTAATGAAGGCGGGGGCTCCTGCCGCGCTGTTCGCAGAAGCTCTGTTCACAAGGGCAAGATGTGGACAGTCACTAAGGGACCGTCAATGGATTAATGGAGAAAAGGTGGCCTATCAAAACAATTCAGGCACAGAGAGAATGAAGCACTGGCACATGCTACAACATGGATGAGCCCCAAACGCTACAGTGGGTGAAAGAAGCCAAATCAAAGGCCACGCATTCTATGACATGTCCAGAACAAGGAAATTCAGAGACAGAAAGCAGGCCTGTGGTTGCCAGGAGCTACGATGGGGGATGGGACTGGTAGGCAGTTAATGGGTATGACAAATTTCTTTAGAATGAAGATGTTTGGAACCAGATAGAGGCAGTAGTTGTACTATACTGCAAATGTACAAAGTGCCACTGGACTGCTCACTTTGAATGGTTAATTTTATGATATATATATATATACATGATTACACACACACACACACACACACACACACACACACACACACACACACATATGTGACTCTCATTTCAAGGTTTTGAGAGCCTATTTTAAGATAACGAGATGTCAGCATGCCCAAAGCATCCTGAGCCTGTAACTGCTCAAGCAATACTTTGAAGCGGAGGAAGAAAGTGGGGGCACACTGGCCCATGTCCCATCTGACAGCATAAGCAGTGACAACAGGCTCACCTGAGGGTTCTCTGAAAACTGCATCTGGGTCCTGCCCCTTATAAGGGAATGTTCCAGTAAGTGGCTTTGGAAGCAAAAGAAACCAAGCAGGTCCTGGGTTCAACCTTGGTTTCAGGCTCAGCTGCTCTGGGTTTTTTAGGCTCAGACCTTCACTGGTGATCCTGACAGCCCTACCTCATGATTACACACAAAGATTTCTTTAAAAAAAAATTATTTATGTATGAGTGCAATGCATAGCTTTATGCCAGAAGAGGGCACCTGACCCCACTAGAGATGCTTGTAAGCCACCATGTGGTTGCTGGGAACTGAACTCAGAACCTCAGAAAGAGCAGACAGTGCTCTTAACTCCTGAGCCATCTCTCCAGCTCCAAACTTTTTTTTTTTTGGTTTTTCGAGACAGGGTTTCTCTGTGGCTTTGGAGCCTGTCCCGGAACTAGCTCTTGTAGACCAGGCTGGCCTCCAACTCACAGAGATCCGCCTGCCTCTGCCTCCTGAGTGCTGGGATTAAAGGCGTGCACCACCACCGCCTGGCCAAACATTTCTTAAAACAAACAATACACCTTACAAAAAGAGAAAGAGATCTGATTCTGTGTGCTTGTGTATTTGCCTGCATGTGTGCATGTGTAGCACGTGTGCCTGGTGCCCACAGAGGTCAGAAGAGGTGGTCAGACCCCTGGAATTTGAGTTAAGAACAGTTGTGAAGTAGGTGCTGGAACAGAACTGAGGTCCTCCACAAGAGCAACAAGTACTTTTTTTTTTTTTTTTTTTTTTTGGTTTTTCGAGACAGGGTTTCTCTGTGGCTTTGGAGCCTGTCCTGGAACTAGCTCTGTAGACCAGGCTGGTCTCGAACTCACAGAGATCCGCCTGCCTCTGCTGCAACAAGTACTCTTAACCTCTGAGCCATCTCTCTAGTCTCTACACACGTGGATTTCTGAGGCTCAGGGAAGTTCTCGCCTCAGTTTCAAATGCTCCCTACCTCGATCGAAAGGACTCTCTTCTAATGGGTCTCATGCAGCTGCCTGCCTCACACTGCGGCCACTTTGTGTCCTCATCTCCTTTTGTATTACTTTAACACTATTGTGGGGCTCTTCCCACTCTTTCTTCCCTTGTTGTAGACAAACCACCATTAGGGTCAGGGTCCTGAGCTGCAGCACTTACTGGGCTGGTGCATTTTAAGCCTGGGTCAGTGGGACTTATAAAAACAACTCAAAATGATGTTACCACTATAATCTTATCATTTCTCATTTTCTTCTTCTGAATACTTGCAGAAGAATATCATGTACATGTACAGAGAAAAGAAAGTGAGGAAAGCGAAGAGCTGGAGTCAACCCCCCATTCCTCGCCTCCACCACTGTGTTCACCAGCCTCTGTGTTCTGTTAATTCAGTGTCTTCCTCAGAGCTCCCACCAATGGGCACAGTGTGAAAGGCAGCCAGATCCTCAAGTCTTCAAAGCAATGATGAGGAGACACATGTCCAGAAGAAAACTTTATTCTAGCAGCTCGAGAATCATAAATAGAATGTGAGTCCCTTAAAAAGACAAGATGAAATTTTGCAGAAACAAAAGACACTTAACAGTGACGGAAGAAACTGTCACCCTTGTTGTAACTAAGAGTTTGGCTGGGTGGCAAAGACAACAAGCAAGAAAAGGAGAAAAGGACCTCTGAACAAGACACCACTGTTTCTGATGAAAACAACAGCAACACAAAAGGCAGGTGAGGATGTAAGAACGGAGAGTATAGGTCAGGTGTGTGGGGCAGCTTCTGCACTCAGCAGGCAGAGACAGACAGATCTCTGTGAGTTCAAGGCCAGCCTATTCTACAGAGTGAGTGAGTTCCCAGACAGCTGAGGCTACACAGAGAAACCTTTTCTCGAAACAACGAGGGGCTGGAGAGATGGCTCAGAGGTTAAGGACACTGACTGCTCTTCCAGAGGTCTTGAGTTCAATTCCCAACAACCACATGGTGGCTCAGAACCATCATATAATGAGATATGGTGCCCTCTTCTGACATGGAGGCAGAACACTGTATTGTATATATAATAAATAAAATCTTTAAAAAAAAAAAAGAAACAACAACGACAAAACCAAAACTAACCAAACAAAAAAACCAACTAACCAACCAACCAAACAAACAAAAAAGAGTGTGTCTGGAGAGCAGGTCCTGCACCTCTACAATAAAGTGGGCAGCACAATAGAGCCAACCCCACTCATTGGTAGATGTGTAGGCGAACCAGGCCAGAAGTTGTAAGCATAGTAGAGTTCCCCCCATTATTCATCTGTCATGTGGCATCATGGGCAGGGGAGAGATGTTACTCCCCCACCCTCCTGTCCATCAATGCCTTGCCCACATCAGCTGCAGCACTTAGGTAAGTGGCCCCACAACACAGCAGGACAACACAGTAGGGCTAACCCTGAAGGTGTAGGTGTGGGGGATCTAACTGAGGATGAGGATCTGAAAGCAGGAGAACTGGCCCCACCCCTTGCTCACAGCTGCAAGGGGTGAACTTGCCAGGACAAAGCAAGAGAGCTCACCCTGGTGGTGAGGACAGGGAGAGCTGGCGGGCCCAGAACCAGGGTCATGGGTCGTCGGCCCACGCCATCATCCATCCCATTTGTGATCTCCTGGAGGCGTGAAGGAACCTGTCCTGCAGACCCAAAGCTGCAGAATTTCCATAGAGCAAGGCAACACCAAGATAACCAAAAGGAGTTTCAGTGAGGGTCCAGCTTCAACAGTGTAGCAGAAACCGGAGGCCTTGAAGCAGACCGATGACTCTTTGCAATGAACATTTGCAGGTAAAGAGATGTGGATAAAAGGGTTTACTGCATGACTCACTCACTGTCTCACACTGCAGTTTTCATGACGAGATTTTTTTTTTCCTTTTCCATTTTTTTCTCTTAAATTTTATTTTATTTTGTGGGGGGGAGGTTGCAAGGGCAGACGGTAGATACTAAGGGGTGGGGAAATGAATGGGATGGAGATGCATGATGTGAAAGACACAAAGAATATATGAAAACAAACAACAACAGTAACAATGAAAACAGAGTGTGTGCCAAGATGGAAGCAGGCAGGAGAGATCCGATGGAAGGCAGGAAATCGAGGAGGGAGATGAAGCAGGGAGGGGGCTAGACAGAAGGCAAGACATAAAGACCCAAAAGATCTACTGAGGAGAACCTACCCAGGCAGAGCAGCCGGCTATGGGCCTGTGAGAAGCCAAAGGCACAGCCCCTCTTCCAGGGAGGTCCTTCATATGGACCAGCAGAAGGCCAGCAGGGAAGTCAGCCTTACCTTGCTAAGGAGGATGCTAATCTTGTTCCCGTTGGCATTGCATCTCAGAGAAGTGATGTTCCCCACATAAGGGATCAGTTGAGCCAGGTTCTTGCAGCTGCAGTGCACTTTTGCTTCCCTGTGTGAGGACAGGAGAAGAAAGAATGACCTCAGCATCAGGCAGAGGTCCCTTCCTGGCACCTTTCTGCTGATCACAGAAATTAACTTCTCTGACTGCTCTGACTAGGCCTACGGGTTCTGTTCAGCTCACTGCTTCTTACCTGGTGCACTGAATTCCTAGCACAGGGAAAAGGGGGGTAATTTTTAGAACCAATGAACGGTATCTTCTAAATTAGAAAAAAAAAAGAGGTGTCACATGAGGTAAGAACCTGAGATTTTTGACACTGTTCTAACTTTTTTGTCTACTGAATTATCTCATAATTTAAAAGAAAAAAACGAATACTTCTATTTTGAAGAAAATGGTACCTTCTGGAAAGATCAAAACTTTTAAAGTGAGCTAAATCTGTCCCTGCCACCAGGAAAGTTCCACAGACATCTAGGAAGCAGGGGCTCCCCTCGGTCTCAGAGAACAGCAGAAGTTGTTTGACAGTTCCCTGGGGAAAGAAGAACAAGTTTAGCTGTACACTTCTACGGTGCCCCATTTCTCTCCTAAACAATTCATCTCCTGCACTCCACCGTTCACCCAGTCAGTGATTACTAATGGGTCAGCATGCATTTAAACTAGGGTTGGTTCCCTGGAAGACAGGCCCCTGTCTCAGTACTGTCTTGGTGCCACACGCCTCAGGTCAAGGATCAAAGATATACCAGGCCCTGGTGATGAACACCTTTAATCCCAGCACCAGAGGCAGGCGGATCTCTGTGACTTTGAGGCCAGCCTGGTCTACAGAGCTAGTTCTAGGACTGGCTCCACAGCTACTGAGAAACCCTGTCTCGAAAACCAAACAAACAAAAACCAATCAAACAAAAAAGGATCAAAGATACATAGGGCACTCAGCTGAGAAGGATCTATGGTCACACACAAGATAATGGAATGTAGCAAGGACAGACGGATGGTGACTTGTCCCTGAAGGTTGGTCTGGGTGGGCATTTTGTTAAAGCTTCAAAGACGCTTCTCATGTTGTCAATGTTAGGTGCATGGTCATCTGGGTGGTAAGATGAGGAAAGGATGCTCTACCAGGATGCTTGCCTCATTCTGGATATATGCCATTTGTGGAAGGCAACTCACAGAACTCCACACTTATAACATGTTCATGCTTTCTGTATTTTATATTTCAATAAAATACTTAAGAAATTCATGTCGCTAGGCAGCGTTTAACCCCAGCAACTTGGGAGGCAGAGGCAAGAGGCTCTCTGTGAGTAAAAGGTCAGCCTGGTCTACAAAGTGAGTTCTAGGACAGCCAGGACTGTTACACAGAGATCCTGTCTAAAACACAAAAACAAAAAGCCAACAACAACAAAGAAGAAATTACTGTCTGTTCTGGGGGCAGCGTTTAAAGTGAGGTGACAGAAGACCCAGCTATCAGCAGGTGACACATACTGAAAGACAAGTCTGGCACGGCTGCAGAGTGAGCAATGAGAGCGCTGTCTACTGCGAGGGTGGGCAGGTGGAGCAGAGGCCATATGGGCACATCATGCAGACAAGAAGGCAACACTCTCCAGCTCAAGTTTACCCACTCCTGCTCTGCTTCCATAGTTTCCACTTCTCAGGTTCCACAACAAATCTAGCCTGTATTCAGGAAGAGGAAGTACACCACTTCTTCTTTCTCTGGAAGAGTCTACTACCTCTCACGACTCACTGTCTGAACCAGGCCCCTAGAGTCTCCTCTGGTTATATCTCCAGGACTCCATCACCCTTCACCAACTCCCCAGTCCTTTCACTATGTAAGCACAGAAGTTATATTCTAATGAAAACCCATACAAACAAACCAAGAAGAGGCAACCCAGAATCTATCCTACTCCTGCTGACATCAACATCAGCCCGCCAAGCTCCTGCCTCACTTCCATTCTACCCAGGGCTCTGGCTCCAGCCTGGACCATGAGTGACCCATACCTTGATCCTCTCTAAAGATAATTGTTGGGAGCTGCAGACCCTCGGACCCTGAACTTTCTATGACCCCCTGCCTGCTGTTTTTCCATGCTTGCAGCTGCTCTGGGCATGAAACCCTCATGAGTTCCTGATAACAAGGAAGTGGGTTCTGGTGGGTTTGCAGTAGAAAATCACGAGAGCTAGGGCGTGGCCACTAGTCAAGGAGAGCACTAAATAAGCTGCCTTGGAACAAAATAAAATGGACATTCTTTCTTCAAGAGCGACCCATGGCTCTGTATGTTTTTAGTCCTCAGGCCCTTCCCCAACCAAGGTTCCAGGTGGTGCAGGTTCAGGTAGTGCAGGGAAATGAAAAGGAAGCATCTGAAGACACCTTATCACTGGGCCAGACATTAACAGAGCCACACATTTGCCTCCTGAAGAGATATGGGTAGGAATCAGAGAGACCACTAGCATTTCCTTACTGACCAAACCAACACACATGCCTTCTGTATAAAAACAGCAGACAAGCCGGGCGGTGGTGGCGCATGCCTTTAATCCCAGCACTTGGGAGGCAGAGGCAGGCGGATCTCTGTGAGTTCGAGACCA
>NC_022014.1:2977566-2999314 GCF_000317375.1 Microtus ochrogaster
AAAAAAAAAAAAAAAAAAAAAAAACAACAGCAGACAGGCTGGAGGTGTGGCTTAGTGTACAGTGTGTGCATGAGGTGTGGGTTCTATCCAAACACTGTACTGAAAAACAAAAACCAAAGGAGGAGGAAGAGGAAGAAAAGGACCCAACTCCATCCCAACTGTTCCTATAAACAGGCTCCTTAGTTGTTTCCGATTTCCTTCATAGTCCGACATCTGCAGGTCTCCACGCTGATACAGCTTCCCCTTAACCTGTCACGGAAAGCAGAGCCTTCCTCTCATCTCCATGTCCACAGCTGACACCCCATGCTCACCTGCTCAAGTCAGAGTGCAAACACTAAAGGACAAGAGACAGCACAGGAAGGAAGGAGACACTGCACTGGATGTAAGGTGTCCAGGAGCCTTGGCCTCCTGCCTTCTGGCCTCTCCGCTCTCTCAGACCTAGAGGCTTTAGGAAAACATGGCAGCACAGGCTCTACACCAGCACCCATTACTTCTTCCCAGGAGGGTGTAGGGGCCACACGATGCATCCTCCCCACATCGTCACAGTTCAGTCCCACATCAGGGTTCTTCCAGTCCCTTCTCACCTCAGTCTTCACTCTGGCTGCCTGTGACCTAGATAACAACCTTATGGCAGGGGCCGGGATGAGCAGCATGTGAGATACAAGATCATGAATGTGGCAACAACAGTGAAGAACATGGGTTCCAAGAAACAATTCAAAATCCCACATAAAATCCCACCAGGGCCAAGGAGATGGCTCAGCTGGTGAAGTGCTTGTGCCAAAGCATGAGGATCTGGATTCGAATCCTGGAAGCCCACATGATGCTAGGCATCCTGACGTACCCCTGAATCCCAGTGGTGGTCAGATGGGAGGCCAAGACAGGCAGATCTTGGTAGACTGTGGGCCAGTTAGCCTGGCTTATGTCGTAACGTTCTAGATCAGTGAGCCACCCTGTCGAGACAGAGGCTGAATACCTGATGTTGTCCTCTGACCCCATGTACACCAACCACGCATGTGTGCACACACAATCTTTCCTTTCTTTGTCCTCTCTCCTCCCCACTTACCCCACACACACACTCAACTGATAGATAAAACCAGAGACAGGTTCTCAGTCTTGTCAGAATGTTGCTACACATTATGGGTTGAATAGCAGCCTCCCAAAAGTCCCTTTTCTTAAAACTTTACTATAAAAGACCTTTTGCAGATGTAAGCAAATCAAGGATTTGTTTATTTTTATGTTTCTGGGGATGTACCTAAGGGCTCTACACAATCTATACACTCTGTACTAATCCACACTCGCAGCCCCAAGACTTTTGAGAAAAAAATCATTCTGCATTAGTCCTAAAACCACTGACAAAAAAAAACAAAAAAAACAAAAAAAAAAAAACAAAAAACAAAAAAACACTGACAAGTGACTCTGTTTTCTATGCTCTGAATGGAACCCAGGGCCCCTCCATGTTAGGCACATAGTCCACCACTGAACTGTACACCCTAGTCAAAGTGTGGCTTTTTTGCTTGTTTTAAAGATTTATTTATTTTATGTGTATGACTATTTTTTTGTTTTGTTTGGTTGTTTTTTTTTTTTTTTTTCGAGATAGGGTTTCTCTGTAGCTTTGGAGCCTGTCCTGGAACTAGCTCTTGTAGAGCAGGCTGGCCTCGAACTCACAGAGATCCGCCTGCCTCTGCCTCCCGAGTGCTGGGATTAAATGCATGTGCCACATGTGCCCAGCTTGCATATGAATGTTTTAGTCACATGTATGTCTGCATACTACATACAAGCCTGGTGTACTTGGAGCTCAGCAGAGAACATCAGATGCTCTGGAACTGGAGCTATAGGCAGCTGTGAGCCACCATGTGGGTGCTAGGAACAGAACCCAGCCCTCTGTAAGAATAAGTTCTCTTAACTGTTGAGCCATCTTTCTGGCTTCTGAAAGTGTTTCTGTCAAACATGAAGAGAAGACACAGATGTAGAGAGATGCCATGTGAAGAACAGAGCAGAACACGGGGACTGGCAGCATGACTGGAAACTGCGAGAGGCAGGAGCAGATTCCCTGGAAAAGTTTTCTGAAGGAGCTTGCCCAACCAACCTAGATTCAGGATTTGATTTCCAGAACTGTGAGAGAACAAATTTTGTTGCCTCAAGCCAGTGGTTTGTGAGAATTTGTAACAGCCACAGCAAGTTAGCATCATGTCAGTCCTGGGTTATAGCAAGGCCCAGTGGGACGCAGACAGGCAGATACCTGACACAGATGCTGTGCTGGGGCCCATCACTGTGAGAGGCCAGCACCGCTCCCACCTTGGCCTCACCCTCACGCTCACTTAGCGGGATGGCTCATCCAGAAGTATCATCTAAATTGATAGCACAAACCCTTCAGGAGGTTTCTGAACCGGCAAGCGTTTCCTCCCATTTCATAGCCCAGTACAGTCAAGGTCTAGGGAAATGGACTCTTTCCTGAAAAGCGCTCTAATCCTGCCTCTCCATTTCAGAGGTCACTGCATGGATGGGGAGGCTACACCAGAGCCCATTTCCAGTGAGTCACCTGATTGGAAATAGGATTCAGAACACAAGGCAGCACTTTCAACTGCCAATAGTCACTGACCTGCCAGGTCCGCACTTGAATTCGGTTCGGCTCCACTGTATAAATGTTTTCCTCGTGCATTGCTAACACTGATGTCTCACACAGGAACGTCCCTGAAATGAAGGATGAACATCAAAACAGCATCAGCAGGATAGATGTCCCTTGTGTGGGGTCTTCAGAGCGCGGTCCTTATGGTAGCTCCATGAGAAGATCTGAGTTCCACGAATCTTACAGATGAGCAGAACAAGATTCCAGAATAAAGAAGGGGGAAAAAAACCCCACAAAAATAGTACAAACAATAAAAATATACAAACAATGCTGCTATGAACATAGTTGAGCATATACTTTTGTTGTATGATAGGGCATCTCTTGGGTATATTCCCAAGAGTGGTATTGCTGGGTCCAGGGGTAGGTTGATCCCGAATTTCCTGAGAAACCGCCACAATGCTTTCGCAAGTGGTTGTACAAGTTTGCATTCCCACCAGCAATGGATGATTGTTCCCCTTTCTCCACAACCTCTCCAGCAAAAGCTATCATTGGTGTTTTTTATTTTAGCCATTCTTACAGGTATAAGATGGTATCTTAAAGTTGTCTTGATTTGCATTTCAATGAGCGGACAAGGAGGACTACTGAGAACTCAAGAACAATGGCAATGGGTTTTTGATCCTACTGCACGTACTGGCTTTGTGGGAGCCTAGGCAGTTTACTAGACCTGGATGGAGGTAGATGGTCCTTGGACTTCCCACAGGGCAGGGAACCCTGATTGCTCTTAGGGCTGACGAGGGAGGGGAACTTGATAGGGGGAGGGAAATGGGAGGCGGTGGTGGGGAGGAGGCAGAAATCTTTAATTAATTAATTAATTAATTTAAAAAATAAAATAAAATTATAAAGTGAAAAAATAAAATAAAAAAATAAAGTTACAAAAGGAAAAAAAACAATAAAAATATAAAACCAAGTAACAAGCCAGGCAGTGGTAGCACACACCTTTAACCCCAGCACTTGGGAGGCAGAGGCAGGCGGATCTCTGTGAGTTCAAGGCCATCCTGGTCTACAAAGCAAGTTCCAGGACAGCCAGGGCTGTTACACAGAGAAATCCTGTCTCGAAAAACAAAACAAAAACAACAAAAAAACCAAAACAAACCAAAAAACCCAAGAACAAAACAAAATAACAACAACAACAAAACCCCAAGAAATATGAAAACCTATTGAAAAAGAAGGAACATCTCTTTTGAACATAAGGAACTCTATAGGCTCCTAGGGCCCTAGGCCTGATCTGGGGGATCCAACATGCCCACCCACCCTGCTCACCAGCCTCATCTCTTCCCCTGGTTGAAGGTCGCCTGGTAGCACAACACCTAGAGCAGCATGACTGATGAAGCACCTGTCCACGTCATGAGGAACTTGGGAGGCTCCACGCTCCAGTCAAAGGTGCTGAGGAGCATATTAGTCAGGAGGTGACAACACACATGAAACAGAAGATGTCTTGGCACCTGCTGTGCTGGCCATTATGGAGATAAAAGAGCTCATCTTTGCTTCTTGGGACTCACGTGAAAGAGGAGCGGTGGTGTGTGAATTATTGTACAGTACAGGGAATATGATAATTTCACCACTTCCGACAATGTTGTGGGATGCATAGAGGTTCTTGTGCTTGTAGATCAGCACTAGGGGAACCAAGCACATTAAACATACAGGCTGTCTCTTCGAAGGGAGAGACGCATAACTTGTTTTTCACCCAGAAGGCTAGGAGTGGATGTGGTGAATAGCCTGGTAACCTTTGCACTGTGTAACCTAGACCTTACTGGATCCTCCCCCAGGAGCTATAGAACATATCTTTATGGAAGGTGTCACAAGTATTCAACCTGAAGAACCCATCTTTATGGAAGAGGCCCATACATTTTACAAAGAGGTTTTTTGGCTGCCCTGGAACTCACTTTGTAGACCAGGCTAGACTCAAACTAACAGAGATCTGCCTGTCTCTGCCTCTCGAGTGTTGTAGCTTGAATGTAGTTATCTTTAAAGAGTTTCAATGTAATCCTGTCTTAAGCTTTATTGTGCACATGGGACTGAGTTAATTATAACCAGAAAAATGTTCACAAAATTGCACTATACTTTTAAATATGCCTAAAATAAACTACTCAGAGTCAGACTCCCGAAGTTTGAACCAACACCTGCGAGAGTTGTGCTGATCTTAACTACTTTCTTGTCTGTGTACTGCTACTCTGCTGGAGGTCACAGAGATATCCCCCACTCCCACATAAAGGGTTAAGGGAGATGAAAGGGAGTGGAAAGACATGCGGGAGTGAAGTGATGACCAGTGGAAAGCAGAATGGTCAGCCTCCTAAGAGTGGAGAGATCTCAGAGGTGCAGATGGTGTAGAAGCTCAAGTTAGAGAGAGAGAAGAGTCACGTCCCAAAGGTATTGCAGGAGGCCGTAAGACAGCGCTAAAAGATCTGTGCTCTGAATCCCAAAGTCTGTGACGACTACTACATAGGACAATAGCTGCTAAAGCCTCAAAGGGGAGTTATTCTGGACTGTCCATGCAGACCCAGTCCCTGTGAGGAGGGACTGATGATAGGGTCAAAGATGAGCTCTGTGACCATAAACCAAAGACTATAGAAGCCAAAAGCTAAAAGAACCAAATGGAATTTCCCCTTGAGGATTCAGGGGGAGTATTGCCCTATTTGCTGCATTTTGTTTTTCTGAACTTTGAAACCAGACAGAAAAATTCCTGTGGTTTTTAAAATTACTGTGGTTATAGTAGCACTATGAAACTCATGTATGTGTGTGGAAGGCAGAGGTAGCCAAATTAAATAGAGAAAGTTGGAGAAACTGGTAAATTGCAGAGCTCAAATTCGAGATTGATTGAACATCTGAGAAGATCTATCTGTGGCCCATAGCTATGGCTAGCTTCAGCCATTTTACAGGACACTTGTGCAATGGCTCCCTTCCTCAGAAGGAACCACATTGCTTATGCTCATGCATTCTTGTCAGTAGTTCTGGAGCCCAGAAAGACTTGCTGGTGCAGTCTCACTATGTTTCTGAAATACCTTGACCACTTCAGAGGATGCAGTCCAGGAAGTCCTGGCTGCAGAGGCTGAGCTGCAGCATTGGCTCTAGCCATTCAGGCACAGGAATGAGAGCAGGCATGACTGTCTTGCCAGCTCTGTGCTAATCCCCTTACTCTGCATTAGAAGGCAAGGCAATAGCAGAGGTATGGAGCCCTCTCTGGGTGTGAAGAGATTCTAACCTGCATTCCTTAAGGTAGATCCGGAAGGTTCAAAGACCGCTACCTGTTTTCCATTCCAGACGGCCACAGCATCCTAAAAAGAACAAGGATGTCGAAAAGCAGAGGTAAGGAAGAATGCAGTGCAGACCACAGAGCTTGCGCTCTTCCCTCATCACTGTCAGCTCAGTTTCACATCACCAAGCCTTCCATGGATGTGGGTTAGATCTAAAATGGCAGTGTATTTTCAGTATTTTTTTTTTTTTTTACTTTTTTTTTGTTTGTTTTTTTGAGACAGGATTTCTCTGTCCTAGAACTTACTTTGGAGACCAGGCTGGCCTCGAACTCACAGAGATCTGCCTGCCTCTGCCTCTGAGTGCTGGGATTAAAGTCATGCACCACCATGCCTGGCTAGTTTGTTTCTTCTTCTTATTTTTTATTAGATTTGTTTTTTAAAAAAATACCAATCCAAATTCCCCCTCCCCCACTCCTCCCATTTCCTCTACACACATTCCCACCCCACCCCCTCTAATCCTCATTGCATGCTTTGGTTTTTTTTAAAAATAAATATGACACACATGGATATTCAGGATGGCTTAAGCTGTCACCAAGCTCCCTTGCTGTTCTGAATTACCCTAACGACCCAGCAGGCAGTTCTTTTGGCTACACTGAGAATCCTTGTCTAACACCCACAGACCAGCCTCGGTAGTCACCTTGGTGGCGAATACTCCACTGATGTGCATGTCAGTGCGCAGGCTGTGTGTGCTTCCCGTGGACAGGAAGGACACGTTGACTAAGCTTGGGGAGATCTGCACGGCAGCTACTTGCTGGTGGAAGTGCGACGACATGGCTTGCTCACTGAGGATGGACACGGAGTCGGCGCTGCTCACTGCCAGAAGGTTCTTCCTGGAGCCCCACTTCATTACCAGGTGGGGGAGAGTCAGATGCATGAACAACAGGAGAGATGCAGTCAAGAAGTATATAAAAGCTCCCTATGAAAGTCTACAAGCCATTTTTTGTTATTTAAAAAACAACCTAAAAACTTAGAAATTAAAATATGTACTTTGTAGGAACATTTTAAAATGCTGATAGAATTAAGATGTGAATGGTAGGCAGACACCAGGGTGGGTGTTCTACCCAGGGTCTGCTCTAACTGCAGGGCATCTGCTAGGAATCTGACATTCTGATTATGACATATTCATATTTATTATTTTCTATGAACCTATAGGCAATTTAATTTAAATTTCAATTATCCAGTGGTCTTCTGCTGGTGAGAAAGAAATGTTAGTTTCCTAGCTTCAATCTGAAATGTTCAGTTCTCACAAATAATGAAGAGCCATGTAAAAGATCAGAATCGCATCAGAAATTGTATGGCCAGAAAGGTATCAGAAGTAACTGTAAAAAAATCCAGATGATGTTGGACTCAGCAAAGACTTCAAAGAGGCTGCAATAAATATGGTACTTATTATAAGCACCCTACTGCAATACTAGAATGATTCTGTCTCATCAGATAGTGTCAATAAGAGACAAATTAAAAACAAAATGCTCCCAAGAACTGAAGCCGAAGCAGGGTTGTGGTGGCGCATGCCTTTAATCCTAGGTGGATCTCTGTGATTTTGAGGCCAGCCTGGTCTACAAGAGCTAGTTCCAGGACAGGCTCCAAAGCTACAGAGAAACCCTGTCTTGAAAAACCAAGAGAAAGAAAGAAACGAAACCAATATTTATACAGAAACATGCACTCATGTTAACAGCAGCCTCACTCATAACCACTCCGGAGTAGAAGCAACCCAAAGCCCATCAGCAGAAAACCGTGGTCTACCCATGGAACGGGAGGCCAGCCATAATGAGGAGCACTGACACCTGCCGTGACACGGGAGAAGCAGGACATCCGGGAACATAGTCACAAAGACTGGATTGTATATGCTTTTATTTAGCTAGTTTCTTTGTTTTATTAAATTTATTTATTTATTTATTTATTTATTTATTTATTTATTTTTCATCCTGACCGAAGGTTCCCCTCTCTCTTCTTTGCTCATCCCTTCCTAGCCACCATTCAGTCCTTCTCCAGGAGATGAGGTTTTCAAAGACAGGGCTTTCTTCACAGCCCCAGCTATATTGAAGCCCCAGAGACCCACCTGCCTCTGCCTCTGCCTAAGTGTTGGGTTTAAAGGCGTGGACTACTACCCCCCATATAACCCACGCCGGCCTCATGCCTCAGGTTCCTTAGTATTGGGGTTACATATCTATATAATGTTTTGTTAGTATTATTTTTCTGATGCTAAATTGAATAACTGATTTTTTTTTAAAAAGTTCTCCAAGTTAATTATGTTCTGCCTGGCACAGCAGACAAATGCGCTACAGAGCTGGACTGTACCTGTATCTGTGTGATGTTTCCTTCCAGCTCAGTCGGTGTTTGAAGGGTCCACATGTCCTTGCCCTCCAGCGCTCTGCCACATGGGTACTTTGGCATTTTTTTCCACAAAGCTACTCGCCCTTTATTGGTCCCAGCTGCCAGGAGACCTACAGGTAAAAGCAAAGCACATGCTGCTTGTGGAGAAAGATTTTAAAGGTGCTGGTGGATGCTGTCTTCTGTTTCCAATCTGCCTTACTCGGGCTGCTTCCCCAGTGCTGCACTGGTGCTGAGTGCTCAGCAGGCGCTCAGTGACACTGATTCACCTGCTAACTTGCTGTCCTTGGTATTTGCACACTCAGGCACTTGTATACTTTCCCTAGTCCACAAATACTACCCATACTATCAAAGGTACAGACATTGATGTATATACCACCGTTAGTGAGACTCTTCTGGCCAAACCTTTCAAACATTATGTAAAATAAGAAGGCTTCATTGTCACTTGTTCATCTTTGACTGATAATAATAACTTACTTATCTTTCTTTTTTAAAAAACAGTACCAGCTGGGCATTGGTGGCACACACCTTTAATCCCAGCACTTGGGAGGCAGAGGTAGGTGGATCTCTGTGAGTTCGAAGCTAGCCTGGTCTACAAGAGCTAGTTCCAGGACAGGTTCCAAAGCCACAGAGAAACCCTGTCTCAAAAAATAAAAATAAAAATAAAATAAAAAATAAAATAAATAAATAAAAACAGTACCTACTATGTAGCCTTGGCTGGCACGGAACTCATAATATAGACCAGGTTGGCCTGGAACTCACAGAGATCCACCTGCCTCTGCCTTCTGAGGCTGGCTGAGTGCTGGGATTAAAGGTCTGTTCCACTGTACCCAGCTTCTATTTCTGAATAGGTTCCAAATCTCACTATAACTTATTTGGTTTTGACACAATATTTGAAGTTGTTTCTATTCTATCCATGGCAGGTCAAGAAATCTCACCTTTGAACTGGGCAGTGGTGGCGCATGTCTTTAATTCCAGCACTTGGGAGGCAGAGGCAGGTGAATCTCTGTGAGTTCCAGGCCAGCCTGGTCTACAGAGCTAGTTACACAGAGAAACTCTGCTTCAAAATACCATTAAAAAAAAGGAAGGAAGGAAGGAAGGAAGGAAGGAAGGAAGGAAGGAAGGAAGGAAGGAAGGAATGAATCTATCTCACCTTTGGCTTTACAGAAACAAACACAGTTTATATTCTCTCCTTTTTCAAAGCCAAACTTCTCCTGTGGGCTCAGTATGTAATTCTCCCCTCGCTCTAAGTCCCAGAATCTGTAATGGAAAGAGGAAGAACTTGTGAAGGGTTATATTAGTGCCCACCTCTGACCTGACGGTTTTGTAAAGCCTGGGAAGAAAACTCGAGCTGTGCTCTACAGACTCCCAACACAAAACAGAAACGTGATGCGATATGTTTACAACTGGAAGGGTGGCTACTAACGAACGGGCAGTTCATATGTGGCGCTACAGGAAGACGAGAACATGGGATTCCCGCTACATACAGTAACAGTGAACATTATGCTGAACTGAGTGGCCAAAAAGATACCAAAATGCCTATTTCTATTTATGCCAGTTTAATAAACTATGCAGAACTAGGTTTGGCAGGGTACTCCTGCAGTTCTTGTTACTTGAGAGGCCAAGGCAGGAGCACTGCTTGAGTCTAGGAGCTAGATACCAGCATAAAAAAATAGCTGCACAAGACCCTATATCAAAAACAAATTTCTCCCAAACCAGGCAAAGTGATTCCAAGACAGATGTGATATGGCCGTGCTTCCTGAAGGCATGGGTGGAAGCAGGAAGGACAGCTAGGGTGGGTGTGGACTCCTGGGGCCACCACTGTTTAGTGTCATAGACCTGTGTCGTGTGTGAAAATCCACCACACTGTGCATCGTCCAGGGACTGGCATGGGAAGTCCGGCTCTCACCTGAGCACCGGTTCTCCGACGGCCGTAACAAGAAGGCTGCCCTCTATCAAAGTGATGTCTGCCCGGTGGCCTGTTTTCCCACTCAGCTTTACCTGCATGCAGGAAAGAAGCATAAGGCTCTTGCTGAAATACCTGGTCAAACTGTGTTAGCCTGGCATCTGGTCTTCAGTGACATCACTGAGATCCACCAAGGGGTCACAACACAGGGCGAACAGTGGGAACAGAGAGTGGGCCTTATTTTTAAGGAGTTGGGTTGGAGAGATGACTCAGTTTAGGAGCACTGATGCTCTTCCAGAGGACATGGCAATTCACAACCTTATGTAACTCTAGTCCCAAGGGATCCAATAACCTCTTCTGGCCTTGGGGGGGCACTGGGCACACTCATGGTACACAGACATGTGTGCAAGCAAGACACCACAAGATTTAAAAAAGGGTGTATGGGCTGAAGCAAACAGCAACTTACGCATGAAGAGATGCCTCACCTAGCACATGGCGGGCATTTCTGGAGTGATTACTAAACACGCTTGCTCTGTCATGACTACACTTTAAGAAGGTCTCCTATTCACATTTTGTGCAGAAAACAAACTTTCCCAGAGTCCAGCAACCAGTGTGGAGCTAGACAGGCACTTGAAGCGAGATGCTATAAGCTATGGTATCTCCTCCCTGACCCATTCATAGGCTGAAACACCAACTACCTCTGTGATCACACGCGCAGTCAGGGCCTTCGGAAGGCAATTAAGGGGGAGGATGGTGGTGTCTGAGAACAGATACAGCAGAGAGCGCTTCCTCCCACTTTCCCTCAAGCTCATGTGCTCTTTCTCCTCCTCTCCAGACTCCATGTAAGGACACAGGCGGGCCACTCTATGTAATCCAGAAATCAATCCCCCAGCAAGAACTAAACTGGCTTATTTGAACTTTGTGCTTCCAGAACTGTGAGTTAAATGTCTGTTGTTAAACTATATAGTAAGTAGCTATTTGTTAAGTTGACTCAAGCTGACTAAGACACTTAGTTCATGCAATTCAAGGACCCTTCACAGCTGTGTTACAGGATACAATGAACTCTCCAACCTGGAGGAGTATCCCTAGGGAAAGTTTGGCATTCTCTATGGTTCATGGATTCTCATAATCGAGACCAACTGGGCATTCTAGTTCACATCTATAATCCCAGAGTAGCATAAGGCAGGAGCATCAGGAGTTCAAGGTCGGTCTTGACTCTTTAACAAGTTTCAGGCTACTTCAGAAACCTGAGACCTTATCTCAAAAAAAAAAAAAAAATTAACCCCCCCCCCAAAAAAAACCCCAAAACCAGAAACGTGCTGAGAGTGGTGGTGCACGCCCTTAATCCCAGTCCTCTTTGTGAGTTTGAGGTCAGCCTGCTCTATAAAGTGAGTTCTAGGACAGCCAGCGCTACACAGAAACCCTATCTGGAAAGAACCAAGAAACAAACAAATAAGCAACCCCCACCCAAACAAAACAAAACTGATAAAAGAAACAAAAGAGGGCTGGAGAGATGGAGAGATAGCCCAACATTTAAGGGCACTGGCTGCTCCAGAGGACTTGGTTTCAACTCCCAGGACCTACATGGTAGCTCACAACTCCAGTTTCATGGGATCCAACTCCCTCTTCTGGCCTCCGTGGGCACTAAGCATGTATGTGGTATAGAGACATACAAGCAGGCAAAAACACCTACACATACTTAAAAAAAAAAAGAAATAAAAGGGGAACAAAAGATTAAGAGGGGCAGCAAGCAGCAGTGCTCTTAAATGAACTGTACAGGGTATTCAAGTGACCTTTATCTAGGAGCATGCGGAACTGGATGCTTTTCTAGTGGACAAACATGAAGAGGGTCTCAGGGCTAATAGGACAGCTGTCTTTGATGGACATCCTGGTATCTTAAAAGCATTACAGTTCAGCCAAGGTAACTAACATTTGCTCACTGCATACAACAAAGTAAACACCTACGGTGGCGAACAGTAGATGTGAAAGAATATGGACCAGAACTGCCACTGTAACAGACACCAGGCAGTGTCACCCCCAGCTCTGAGACAAAAGTGAGCCTCCTTAGAACGTTCATACAGTTGGAAAGTGGGGATGATATCTCCTGTTCCACCAACTCTGTGTGGAAGTCCAGTGAAGTACACAGATTGGGAGCAAGCCTAGGTAGCCCTGATCTTACCCATGCCTATTCAGAGATACTGGAAAATCTTCCATTTTCCTCACTTACCCTGAATAGCCTCGAGTAAGAAGTGACACTCAACAGCTAGGCTAGCTGCTCCTTCAAGCAAGTGACAGCTCTTCAGCCTTGCTAACCAAGGCAGAAAAGGCAATCAGAACAGGCAAGAATCCCAGGTCTTTAGCACAGTGCAGTAGCCCAGCTGGCCCAGCACCTTGGTCCTTCACCTACCTTCATCACTTCTTCCGCCTCCCCGTTAGGAGTCACCACATACAGAGACAGGAGGAGGTTCTGTGTCACCACCACCAGAGATTCTCTCTTCTCAATGTAGAACAGCATCTGGATGGCGCTATCTGTGGATGCCACCTGGGCAGTCTTGCCTTTTTCATCCACATAGTGCACCGTCCCTGGGGAAAGAAGTGGCTCCTGGCTCTTCTGTCTTTTCAACGGTACCCATGAGCAATAGCCTCTGTCTACTTAAGGATACCCTGACAATAGGCCCAGAACATAAGACATCTGCCACAATGTTTCTCAGGATACCGCCTCTGATATAATCCCTGGGTTACTGACCAGGGTAGCCGTCTCTGTGGATTCCTTCTCCACTGCTCTCCTGGATGATACTGATTAGCATCCAGCCCATCTGATTCTGTAGTCTCGCACTGCTCCACCATCCATGTTCATCACAATCTTCAGGTCTATTTTCTCACTGTTTTTATTTGTTAACTTTTATTTTATGTGTAAGGCTGTTTTGCCTGCATATATGTATGTGTACCACATGCATGCAGTGTTCACAGATGCTGTCAGGTTCTCCTGGGACTAGAGTTATAGATGGTTGTGAGCCACCATGTGGGTTCTGGGAGTCGAACCTGGGTCCTCTGGAAGAGCAGCCAGGGTTCTTAACCACTGAGCCATCTTTCTAGACCTAAAGATTTGTTATGTATTTTATATATATGGGCATTTTGTCTGCATGTATGTCTGTACACAAGAAGAGGGCATTGGATCTCACCTATTAGAAAAGGTTGTGAGCCAACATGTGGTTTCTAGGAATTGAAGTCAGGACCTCTGGAAGAGCAGCCAGTGCTCTTAACCACTGAGCCATCTCTCCAGCCTTCTCTAGGGGTATTTTTGCTTTCCCTATATTGGGAGCCTACATGATGACTCCTCTCTCTGCCCGCAGGACTCATGTCATTTGGTGTATCATTTGCCATCCTGCCTGGCTCTCTCTCACCTTCCCTCTTTTGTCTTCCCCAGCTCCTTAACATCTAAACTTCACAAGTCAGTGCCACAGGAGTCCCTTCTCCCCACCTAGAGTCCTCCTCTTCCTGCCCTACCCTCAACAACCACTTCAACACTGGCCAGCACCATCTGCTCTGCCTCCTTTGTTCTTAGGTGTCTGAGTGATGGGTGAGTTCCTGGGATTCTCGGCCTCATTCCTGAGGTTCTTCGGGAGTCTCCACAGAGGACCTTCTTGTCCTCCGTCTCATCTTATTCTCCACGGGTAACCTGAGTTCTCATTAAATGGAAGTTCAAAGTCATCTAAGTTAATTTTAACAATAGAGACTATGGAGCAGGGCCATTAGACAATAAGACAGTAGACACTAATATAGTCCCCATCTTCCACAGAGGGAATTAAAGCACATAGACAATCTTGTGACCTAACACAACACACACATCTTGGGGGATAGGCAGAGATCTAGATCTGCATCCTCCATCCTCTTCCAGGCTACTAGCATTCCTTCCGCCTCAGCTCTCTCTCCTATACCCTTCGCCCTGCCCCATGGTGATGCACCCACTTGGATATTCCCTCTGGGACTTCCTTATGTCCGTCCACACTGGCTCTCTTTATCTTCTAAAATGAAAGGCTTCTCCTATTAAGAAATGATAAACCCCATGACCTCTTCCAACATCCGCAGCCTGGCTTCTCAACCCCAGGCACCCCCTGTGGCTCTCATTTCCTGGGCCTCTGCCAGGTACCAACCTCACTGTCACTCTTTCTCATTTGCTTCAGGATGCATTTGTTTCAGTGCTGGTAGGGAAGTGTCTACTGTTTATACCAAGAACAAGTGATATTAAAATCAACAGATAGTCAGCATGGTGGTATAACTATAATCTCAGTACTCAGGAAGAGGAGGCAGAAGGGTTCCAAGAGATCAGGCTAGGCAAAAATAAAACCAAGCAATACCAAAAAATAGGTAAAAATATAATCAACAAATGGTTCTTAATAGTAGTCTCTGTGAGGGCTAGTTGCAGGCCTCAAGGGCAGACTCTCACTGTCCTGATTAGGCTTCATTCTCAAGAACCTGAAACATACCTGGTATACAGCAAGTATTTGATGATTATGCAGACAGATAACCTAAATTCTCTTTGGTTCCCACAATTACATCCCAGGTTGCTTACCATCCATCAGACTGACAAAAAAAGACAGTCCCTCCTGAGAGCCTGTCTTCAGGAAACTTCCAAAGCTGCTTTTTCTCCAGTTAAACATGTCCAGGGCTTTCTCATCACCACTTACTGCTGCCTTTGCCAACTGAACCAGATCCCTGAGAGTAAAGGATACAGCAGTCAAGATTTCTAGGATCCCATGGGGCTGGGTCAGGAGCTATGCACCCCACGCCCAGCATGAGGGGAGAGAGAAGCAGACAGTATATAAGGCTTTATACTTACTCTCCTGGAGGGGGCTGCCGGAAGATGCAATGGGTGAGTGGTTTCCCGTATTCATGTTTCAGGAGTGGTGTCCCTTGTACTCGGCCCCGCTGGTCCAGTCTCCACAAGAGCAGGACTCCAAGCTGCAAGAGGCCAACAACATGTGTAAGCAGCACATCCTCACAGAATCACTAGGTAGAGGTGAACACTAAATGGAGTAGCACAACACTAGCAATTCCTTGTTTAACACTGCTGTACTCCAGGTGCACCATGGAACAAATCCTCTCTGTGCCCCCTCCTCTTCCTCACTCCTAGAGAGCACCTGCCATGTGCTTAGAACACACTGCTAATTTAGAATAAATTTTGATTTACAGGAAGATTACAAAGACAGTGCAGAGTTCCTAGACATGACTCCAGTTTCCCCTACTCTATACTAAAAGGTACATTTCTTAGAGTTAATGAGCTAAGGTTGGGATATAGCTCGGCAGTAGAGTGCTTCCTTAGTACACACAAGCCTTGAATTCAGTCTCTAGCACTCCCAGGGGGAAAAGCACTTGTTTGGGATTAATGAGCTAATATTTATATCACCACCAACTAAGTCCACACTACTTTCTTCAGAATTCTTTAGTTTCCCTTACTATCCCTTTCTTGTCCCGGGAGCCTGCCTAGGATTCCACATGACATGAGCAGTCACGCCTTCTTAGGCTCCTGTGGGCCACAATTTCCCCGGTACTGCTCAGGTACAGGGCAGGGCACTGCTCTCCTGGGATTTACCTGACGTCTTCCTCATAGCTGGAAGGGGGTTACAGGTTTGTTGGGGGAGGACCAGAAAAGCAGTTCCCTATTGGAGGGTCCCTACTGTGAACACAAGTGATCACTGTGGTGTTGACCATGACACCTTGTAGAGGTCGCTCTTGCCCATTGTAAAGTGACTCTTTCCCCTCCCTTTCTACGCTATATTCCTCAGAAAGAAGGAGGAGTATGCATTTCTGGTTTAAGGGGTGGGAGTCAAGGGTGAAGTACTTATATAAATTATTTGGTATTCTACAACATAAAAGATTTGTCTTTTTCCTATTATTTGTTTAGCAATAAGCAGATATATTATCAGTATGGACTCTTACGTACTTATCTCCTGCTTTGGTTATAATCTAAATGCCGTTTACACTGTTGTTCAGACTGTCCTAGCTCTGGCCCCAGATTGGTGTGTGTGTGTGTGCTGGGGAACCAGTGTGTTCAATCTGGAAGTCATCAAAGACTGAGATCAATCACACAAGGCCTATGTAGGTAAATTACATAGGGCCTAGGGGCGTATGTCACTCCTATGCAGTCTCATTAGTTGTTGGTTCAGTCTCTATGAGCCCCTATGAGGCCAGGTTAGTTGGTTCCATGGGTTTTCTTTTTTCTTTTCTTTTTTTTTTTTTTCGAGACAGGGTTTCTCTGTAGCTTTGGAGCCTGTCCTGGAACTAACTCTTGTAGACTAGGCTTGATGGAGGAAGGCCATTGGTTAATTAAATAAAGAAGCTGCTTGCCCTGATAGGTTAGAACGTAGGGGGAGGAGTGAACGGAGCAGAATGCTGGGCGGAAGAGGAAGTGAGGTCAGACTCCACAGCTCTCCTCTCAGAGAGACACGATGCTCCATTCTTGCGGGCAGAGGCGAGAGTTCTGCTCTCTGAGGCACACGCGATGAAGCTCCGACCCAGGATGGACGTAGGCTAGAAACTCCCGGTAAGCGCACCTTGGGGTGCGACACACATGATTGGAAATGGGTTAGTCCAGGTGTGAGAGTTAGCCGAGAAATGGGCTAAAGCTAAAGAGCCAAGCAGTGTTTAAATGAATACAGTGTCCGTGTAATTATTTCAGGGCATAAGCTAGCCGAGCGGGCGGCTGGGGCATTGGGGACGCAGCCCCGCCACTCATATTTCAACATAGGCTGGCCTCGAACTCACAGAGATCCGCCTGCCTCTGTCTGAGAGTTTAGGTTCTAGATGCTTATGTATTCATTTAGGAGGAATTTGCAAATATGCAGGAAAAAGTGCACACAGGAAGAGAAAAGGTAGACACGTGTCAACAACTGGTAACATCTATGCGAAGGGTAGATGCTAAGGCTCCTCTGGCGTCATGTGGAAATTGGCCTTGGTATTCACAGAGTCCTTAGTAAGGGTGTTGCTAAGCTCTATGTGCGGAGAAGTCTTATAATCAATGAATTTACGAATTATTTCTAGTGTCAAGTCCAGGAAAAAAAATACCTAAGGGCCACATAAATATGTGAAATATTTGAAACTATTGTATTAACAAAGAATTTACACATGTACTAGTGCTCCTATACCTTGTCTTGATGTCCAGTACCTTGCACAAGTCTTGCTGCAGTGTATCACTGACAAAGGCCAGTCAAAGAAACCCACCCTGACTCTGAAACCAGAGTCACCGAAAGAAACATTGTAGCTTTGAATCCAGAGTCAGTGAAAGAAACACACCCTGACCCTGAAGCCTGAGCCAGTGAAAGAAACACGTTAGGCCTGAACCCAGAACCAAAGAGACACACCCTGACTCTGAAACCACTGCCGAAGAAACACACTTAGGCCCTGGAACCAGAGCCAGTGAAAGAAATACACTCTGGACCTGAAAATAGAGCCAAAAGCCTAAAAAGGGACAGTGAAACAGACAGTTTGGCCCCAGAGTCAAATCTTCCCCTGACCAACTGAACACGAAGCCAACCAATCACTGAGCAGGAAGCCAACCAAACCCTGAGCATGAAATCTAGCACGCTGACCCTAAACCCAGAGCCAGTGAAAGAACACTTTAGCCCTGAACCTAGAACCTAAGAAATACATCCTGACCCTGAAATCAGAGCCAAAGAAACATACTTTGGCCCTAGAACCAGTGAAAGAAATAGAGCCAAAAGGGTATAAAAGGCCAGTGAAAGAAACAGTTTGTCCTTGACACCAGAGCCAAATCTGCCCTGACCAACTGAACACAAAAACAATCAATCCCTGAGCAGAAAATCTTTTCCCTAGAGAAACTCTGCTCCTAAGGAGCCCCATATAAGCCCCTCTGCCTGTTCAGTTGCTGGCTGTCCTTTCTCACTTAGGCAGAAGCGGTCACTCTTCTGGACTCCTCCTTCCTAAATAAATCTCTTTTTTAAAAAGAATTTTGGTTAGCCGGGCAGTGGTGGCGCACACCTTTAATCCCAGCACTGGGGAGGCAGAGGCAGGCAGATCTCTGTGAATTCGAGGCCAGCCTGGTCTATAAGAGCTAGTCCCAGTAGTCCCAGGACAGGCTCCAAAACTACAGAGAAACCCTATCTTGAAAAACCAAAAAAAAAAAAAAAAAAGAGTTTTGGTTGAAGTTTGGCCAGCACATGGAGCAGAACCTTTGCTGGGAAGTTCTCTTAGGAAGGCTAAACAGAAAAAGTAATAACTTGTTACTGGAGCCAGAGGAAATCGCTACATTTCTGTAAGTGTTTCCCCGAGGCAGAAGTAGTAACATCTTGAGCCAGGGCTGAGAATAAATGGATACCTCTGCTGGGATACTCCCTTAAAGAGGGGGGGAGGGTAGAGCAGAGCTCAGCTGGACCAGCTCTGTCGGTGAGGAGTAGGATTGCTACACCCTGCAAGAAGACCATCCCCCACCACACCCCAGTTTCAGGGATAGCCTGACTTCCCCCCAAGTCAGGGTACGTTTCCTTCCACAGCTTCAGGTATAGCCTGCCTGTTGTATGATATTTTGTTTGGGTTCTGACAAATAAAGTTTGCCTGGAGATCAGAGGGCAGAGCTAGCCACTATTTAACCGGAGAGGCCAGGAGTGGTGGTGGCACACACCTTTAATCCCAGCACTTGGGAGGAGTTTAAGGCCACCTGGGGCTACTAGAGACTGAACCAGTCTAAAAGAGAAACAGAACCAGGCAGTGGAGGCTCCGTTAATGCCAGCATTTGGGAGGATCATGCCTTTGATCTCAGCACATAGGATGGCCATGCCTTTAATCACAGCACTACAAAGATGGAGATAGGAATACAAGGTGGTCAGTGAGGACAACATCTCGGCTCCCTATTCAGTCTGAGAATTTGTAGAGACAGGATCCTCCACTCAGTCTGAACTCAGTGTGAGGATTTGTAAGAGAAAGCACACACACACACACACACACACACCCGTTCAGTCTAAGGATTTGTAGAGACAGGATGTCACCTGTTTGGTCTAAGATTTTATAGAGGGAAGAAGTCTCATGGTTAGCTGTTCTGCTTCTCTGATATTTCAGCTTTTACCCCAATATCTGACTCCTGGTTTTATTTGATAAGACTAATTAGGTACCTTTCCCTCCACAGCTGTCCCTTTACAGCCTCAGGTGTAGCCTGACTTCCCAGCAAGTCAGGATTATCTTTCCCTCCCGTGCTGAAATGCTTGCACTGTATTCTTTCTCTCTTATGCACCCAAGACTTGAAGTTTAGGGGTGTGTGATGGTTTGAATGAGAATGGCCCCCATAAGCTAATATGTTTGAATGCTTAGTCATCAGGGAATGGAACTGTGTGAAGAGTATTAGAAGGATTTGGAGGTGGGCCTTGTTGAAGGAAGTAGGTTGACGGGGGTGAGGATTGAGGTTTCAGAAGTCCATGCTAGGCCCTGCAGATCAGGATGTAAAGCTCTCAGCTACTGTTCAACACCATACTTGTCTGCTCCCCACCATGATGATCATGGACTCTCTCTGAAGCTGTAAGCTAGCCCAGTTAATGTAATGTAATGTAACAGTTAATGTTTTATTTAATAAGAGTTGCCTCGCTGATGGTGTCTCTTCACAATAGGATGCTGACTAAGGCAGGGCATCACCATGATGGGATCCCGAGGGCTACTAGCAATGAGAACCTGAACTATTCTTTTAACTTCTCTAGAGGTCTGAGAAGTGTGTGCCTGAAGAAAGTGGAGAGATTGTAAGCAGCCATGTGTGCTGGAGGGTGGGCTGTGGGGAACCAAGTGATGAATTATAGAATCTTTTCACTCTATATGGCTTTTCTAAGCTTTGAAACATGCCAATACATTACCTTTAATTAAATGTGTACATTGTAAGGTATCTGCTGTACAACTGTGAATCAAATCAGGGTGTCTCATCCTTGGCAGATCATTCTTGTCACTGAGAATATCCTGTGCACTGTAGAGCATTGGGCAGCAGCATTAGCCTCTACCATAGGGCACACGAGAAGCCAGTGGAATCTTCTTCCTAAGTCTCCTGACACTGCAAAATGTTCCCTAGGTAAGGAGCCCTGATCTAGACAAATTAGACCACTGACTCTGGGTAGCTACCAATGTGTTCATGGAAGATTTTGGAGTGCCACAAATGTGCTGGTATCTGGGATATTTGCTCCATCACCACAAATGCAATTTCCTAATAAGTTCATTAAAGAGGTATACACATATCTTTGGCACATGATGGGATTTTATAATGAATAGTTGAATTTATGCTTCAAATACATATTTTTATAAAAAGAAAAAGAAAAGAACACATAAAATTGGGAGGAACTAGGGTACTGGGGATAGGGACAGAAACGCAGGGGGAAAATGTAGGGTAGACTTGATCAAAACACATTATATGTACGTATGACATTCTCTCCTCCCACCCCCTTCCGGAGACAGAGTTTTTCTGTGTAACAGTCCTGGCTGTCCTGGAACTCGATTTGTAGATCAAGCTGGCCTCAAATTCAGAGAGATTCACCTGCCTTTGCCTCCTGCATGCTGGGATAAAAGGTATGTGTCACCACTGCCTGGCTAACATTCTCAACCAGTAAAAAATGAAAAGAAAAAAATCTGCAATCATGCCTGAAGAGATCATTTGACTCTAGAAACCAAACATTTAAATTATTTGGTCTTTAGTATCTTTCGGGTGCACCCCCATATGCATGGTGGGGATGGAGACTGCGCACTTCTCACCTTATCTCCAGATACCAGGCAGCTCCCGCTGGTACTCCAACTGAGGATGGCAATGTCAGTAGTATGCGGCAGGGGCACTGTGTGCTGCTCCTTGTCTTGCTTATTAAACATCATCACTTCTCCAGTCTCCCAGCCAATAGCCAAGATAAGCCTTGTTGGGTGCCAGCACAGTGAAGTGACCCGGAAGGACTTCTCAATGTGGGTGTCAGGCACAGGCTCACCCTATGTGAAACAAGAAGTAAAATTTCACATTGTAGATAGTGGCAGAGATATCAGGAACTGCCTAATCCACACAGTTCACATCAGCTCCTTTAGGATCTGAAGAGCTATTTAATAAGGAGATACAACAGATGGTCTCTTCCATGTGTGTCTGGGTGCACATGTGCACGTACACAAGCATAACATGGGAACTGAAGAGATGGATCAGCAGGTAAGAGTTCGTGCTGCTCTTCCAGAGGACCTGATCAGCTCCCAGCACCCAAGTCAGATGGCTCCCAATCACCTCTAACTCCAGCTCCAGTAATCTGGTGTCTTCTAGCATCCAAGGGCACTGACACACATGTGCGCTCACAAAATCTTTTTAAACAATCACTTATAAGCCGAGTAGTGGTAGCACATGTCTTTAATCCCAGCACTCAGGAGGCAGAGGCAGGTTGGTCTATGAGTTTAAGGCCAGCCTGGTCTACAGGGAGAGTTCCGAAATAGCCAGGGATACACAGAGAAACCTTGTCTCAAAAACGAGAACAAAAGCCGGGCCGTGGTGGCACACGCCTTTAATCCCAGCACTCGGGAGGCAGAGACAGGCGGATCTCTGTGAATTTGAGACCAGCCTGGTCTACAAGAGCTAGTTCCAGGACAGGCTCCAAAACCACAGAGAAACCCTGTCTCGAAAAACCAAAA
>NC_022014.1:2999414-3010311 GCF_000317375.1 Microtus ochrogaster
AAAAACCAAAAAAAAAAAAAAAAAAAAAAAAAGAAAAGAGAACAAAAAAAATAACTTATTTTGTGTGTATCTGTGTATACACGTGTGTGTGTCATGATGTGTGTTGAGGTAAGAGGACAGGGAGCAGTTCTTTACCTCCATCTTGTGGGTCCTGTAGACTGACCTCAGGTGATCGGGCTTGGAAGTACCTTTCCCCACTGAGTCATCTCGTCGGCTCCCCTAACTTGGAGATAGAGTCTCTAACGTGAACCTGGAGCTAACTGCTTCAGCTAGGCTGGCCGGTCAGCAAGATCCAGATCTTCTATATTCTGGCCTCTATAGCTGTGAGGAAAGCAGTTTCTCTTCTTTGGAGACACCCAGATTGTCTCCAAATCTGGTAATTTGTTATAGCAGCCACAGGAAACTAGTACAGCTTGAAAGGGTCAACATGGGGCTGGAAAGATGATTCAGTGGTACAGGGCACTTACTGACCTTGCTAAATACCTGGGTTTGGTTCCCAGCAAGAACATGATGGCTCACGACCATCTATAACTCCAATTCCTGTGGATCCAGTGCCGTCTTCTGACCGTGAAGACATGCACTGGCGCATGTACATACAAACAGGCAAAACAATCATACACATACAATAAATAAATCTAAAAAAATCCAAAGGGCCAACAGGAAGAGTTGAAGAAGGCATGCACAGCACAGGGGATCAGGTTTAAGTATGCTCAGGAATCTACATGGCAGGGAAAAAAGAACTGCCACACATGAGCGCTCAGATGAGTGGGAATAATTTGGCCTTGAGGAAGAAGTGATGAGGAGAAATCTAGAGTGGTGCTACCCCGACTCCCGGCCTCTGTCCTCAAGGAAAGAAAAGAGCAGAAGAGGTAGAAGCTGCTGAAGTCTAAGTAGCTCCGATGACTCACTTGTTCAAGGTAGATGTCTACATTGCCTGCAGCAGCCGGGCTTTCAGATGCTACTGCCAGGAATGGGTGGGTGGGGTGCCAGCTAATGTGAGAGGGAGATCTGGATGAATCCGGGGCTTTGATTCGGTGGTCAAAATACAGTGCCATGATGAGGTACAGATCTGGTCAGGGAGGAAACCTGCAGAGGGGAAAAAACACCATGAGCAACTACATATAAGGTTACAAAAGGGAAGCAAACCTACAAAGACACCTAGCACCTGAAAAATGTTCTTTAGACTAATGTGGGCAGGTTCATTTGCTAGAGATCTCTATTAGGGAGAAACAGAAAATCAGATGCAAAGAATTAAACTTGGAGTGACAATTCACAGTGTGCTGGGAAGGAAGTAAAATTCATTGCCATCAGAGAAGTAACTAGAAAGATAATAAAAGCAAGGGAGCACTGAAACCAGGACTTTAAATAATTCTTGGAAATTCTCATTGTAGAGATAATAAGCATGATTTCAATTTCTACAGATACTTTCAAAGAAAACTTTAAAACAAAATAAAAGCAAACTGCTCATAAGAGAACACCTGTACAGGGGGAACAGGAGAAAAACAGTGTTCAATTTTAGTAAAACCACAAAACTCGTGAATGTTGTCTAGCTATGACATCCAGATGGTAGCGGGCAGATGTCTCTTTTAGACAGTCAGGATCACAAGGCTACAGTGACCCTGGAGAAGCTGAATCTGGACTGTGACATGGTCTTGAACAATGTCTCTGCGGTTAAGAAAGCACAGTGCTCTTCCAGACAACGTAACTTCATGTCCCAGCACTCACATCAGGCAGCTCACAACCATCTGTAACTCCAGTTCCTCCGGGATCTGATGCCTTTGCTGGCACACATGCATACACATACACACATTAAAAATAAAAACAGCCAAATATCATGGCATAAGCTTTTAATCCCAACACTCAAGAAGAAGGGGCAGGAGGATCCCTATGTGTTTGAATCAGTATTGTCTACATAGTGAGACCTTGCCTCAAAAAGAGAAGATTCTATTTTTTTCTTTCTCTCTCTCTCTCTTTTTTTTTTTTTTTTTTTTTGGTATTTCGAGACAGGGTTTCTCTGTAGCTTTGGACCCTATCTTGGAACTAGCTCTGTAGACCAGGCTGGCCTCGAACTCACAGAGATCCACCTGCCTCTGCCTCCCGAGTGCTGGGATTAAAGGTGTGAGCCACCACAACCCGGCGAAAATTCTATTTTTAAAAAGGGGGCTAGATGCCAGCTTCAATAACTCCATTTTTTCAATAACTCCATTTTTATACAACGTTTTAATCGTTCATTCTCTCTTTCACTAGCACTCTAGTTTTTAAGTGATTATCAGTCACATAACTAAAAAGTTATTAAAATAAACCTTAGGAGGAAGATGTTCACAATAAAATACTTAATGAGAATTCGTTAATGGCTTTAGTTCAGGAACAAGTACTTACCCTTTCTTTTATAAAACAAGCTTCAAGAGTCTAGGACATAAAACAAGAAAAAGAAAATCTCACTTTTTCCAGTCCACTGATCCTCATTTTTATAGTCATCAATTGTTTTCAGGGATAATTGCCTCCACCAAACAAACACCTTTTCGGAAACAATCTGTTAGGCCCATTAGGCTGAGGAGCCATACCAACAAAACTTAAAGAAAAGTTACTCCTCTGAGACACTTTCAGGAACACTAGGATGGGTTCTAAAATAGACTTTCAGGGGAACTGACCAGCGGCCACCCTCTAGGCTAGAATAAGGTCACTGGCTGCCTCAGGTAAACATTACTGAAAAGCCTTGTAGTTCAAAGCGGTCATGTGATCTTTGTAAAGCCATCCGAAGGTTGACCAAGCTCAGGATTTTGACTTTCTAATCTTCCCCCTACTTTGCACTAAATGCATCTAGAGGAATCCACGTGGCAAATCGAAAAATCAGCAGGAGGTCCTAGCATTGTGCAGGGAGGGATAACCCTCATGAAGCCAGCATAGATAGAGAAATCAAGAGGGTTCTGGCAAGCCACTTCGGAGCCCCAGCCCGATCCTAAAGGGCCCTCCCCCACCTTAAGCTTGGCTGGGCTCCCTACTCCAACCCCAGACTCCTCTGCATCTCAGCAATAGGAATCTAACTTCGTCAGACTCCCTATACCTCCGTGTTGCCAGGACAACACCGCTCAAAGAAAGTAGAAGCAGTTGAGGGAGAGCGCCGCGCCTCTGATGCTTCCCGAAACGACTGGCGGCTGGCCGCGGAAAGAGCCGAAGACAGTCGGTACCACCCGGGGCAGCTCCGAATCTTGGGCCCGCCTCAGGGTCACAGTTTGGGCTGCCTGCTAATGCATGGACCAGAATGATTTGCTACTCAGGGCAAGCTGCGCCGAGTTTCCTGTTCTTTTCTCCTTGGATTTATCCTTTCCACCCCACTACGGAGGCCATTAGCCCGCACCTCGAGGAGCTTTGCTGCATCTCCTAGGATGGGAGGACGCAGCTCGAGAGCTTCTCTGGGACGTTCTGAGTACTGGACGCCGCCCCCAAGTGTGGCGCGTTGACGTCTCGGGAGACAGCTGCAAGCCGGTACTCAGCAGAACCTCGCTACTAGGAAAGGGGTTCCCTGGGCGACCGTGCGCACTTCAGCCAGTGTTAGCCAACGGCGGGTGTCGCCGGAGAGCAGGCGCAGTAGCACGGTCCACGCAAATGAGCGAAGGGGATAACCAGAGGCGGGGACCGCCTCTGAACTGGTATACTTATTTTCCAACGCCACTTGCGTAAGCAATGGAATTTTTAATAACATTTTCTTATCTCTTTAAAAGGAACAAGTGTCAGTGGGTATGCTATGATATGTTTATGGCCCTGAACCTGTTTTCCTAGTGCCTTATCCCCACCCGAGTTCGCGCGCGTTTCGAGACGCCCCGCCGAGGCGGTGATTTCTTCTCACGCATCCGTCAACACAGCCACAGCCAATCACAGCCCGGACGCTGAGCCTATTGGCTGTCGGTTCGCCAATCCGAAGAGACGCACGGTCCGTAAGTGCGCGAGGTTGCCGTCACAACACGCCCCACGTTGCGGGCCCGCCCCGGTAGACCCTGCGCGCGCGCGCACGCATCCGCTGCAGACCAATGGCAACACAGCTGTTTGGGCGCGCCCGCAGAAAAGCTGGACGTGCTCGTCTTCTTGCAAGACGTCAGCCCCGCCCCGCTCCGGCGCTGACTTCAGGTCCCCGGCGGCCGCCGTAGCCGGAACTGTTTAGAGCGCGGCGGCCCGGGTGTGGGAGGGCGAGCGGCGGCAGCACCGGCGCCCTCAGCCCTGTCAGCCGCACTCCGGTCCACGGAAAGGACGTGCGAAGGGGACGGTGCTCGACGACTGCATTCAACACACGACCACCAGCCCGGCGTTGCGGCCTCGCCGCAGCCGGAGCTGCCCGGCCCGGTTGGTTCTGCGGGCGCCCGCGGAGGCCCGGGATCCGGGATCCAGGCTGCCGGGAGGCGTGGATGAAAAAGGTGACCGCAGGCTGCACTCGGTGCCTACGGGATCCGCGGAGGGGCTGTGGTATTGGCTGGCTGTGCTGCGTGCAGCCAGCGGTCAGCTCCCTGGGACGGTGTGAGCTTCGCCCACCCGGAATGGGACAAAGGGTGTGGAGCCTGGTTGAGGCCCGCAGTGCCCGTGCCTCCCACGGTCAGGAAGTGACGGGTTTAGTTGACGGACTCCTATGGAGTCCACCGCTACTGGGGAACGACCGGAATGCGCCTGGGGACCGCGGCCTGGCGCGCAAGCGAGTGGATACTGTTGGACTGACGCGGTTTTGCTCGGTGGCGTTGGAAAGGCTGGTTCTGGGAATGGGTTTCATTCCCTAGCGCAATGACAGGGTTCTGGGCACCTGGGTGAGGTGCTTAAAAGTGTATATGTTCAAAGAGAAGTCCTGTGAGTGAAATCCCTTAGCGTGGGTATGTGGTTCTGTGCCAGAGTTTTCTTAAGCCAGTATTAGATCAGACCCAAACAGGAAAATGCACACCGTTTGTTGCAGCACCATTTTGTGGTGTTACTTGGAGTTTTACGTCCCGGTCTCTACCTTCAATCTGTTTCCTTCTTAGCGTTGGTGCCTGGCTGTGTCTAGTTTTCTTATTAAATGGGAATGTTCTCAGCAGTTGCGTGGAGCCTAGAGTCGCGTCTGCTGAAGAACGCAATGTCTCTCCTGCTTCATCACGTACACAGCCTGTTCCTAAGATGTTGGAATGTACCTGATCCTTAGTTTATTCTGAGTGTAACTTCTCTAGGCTGCAGATAATTGTTATTTTGTTTACCGATATTTTTATGACAGTGGCAGAAGTTATCACAAGAATTTTGTTGTTTCCAGCATTGTTTACATAGTTCAGTTCCGATTCTTGAAATCCGACTGGAACATAATAGTGTATGCTGTCACTTTTCCGGTGTTCCCTAACCTGTTCCGTGCAACAGGCTTTGTTGCACGAGCGTTGTAGTCGGTCCATCTCCCGTCTCCCGCCTGGGAAGGTTCCCGGAGTGCAGAGCCTCTCTCTTTGCATGCCAGCTTCGGAGGGAGCGGCAGCTTTGGCCCATGGAGCTCTGGGGGCTTCGAGGGCAGCGCGGGCCGTTGCACTAGGCAGGTGCGCGGCACGATCGCGCGCGTCTCCAGCGAGCAGAGGGGAGGCCAGGGGCCACGGGCGGTGCGGGGAGCGAGGCGGGCCCAGGTTGGGCCATGAGCTGCGGCGCCGAAGGGTAGGTGGCGGGACAGCGGCTCCTACGGCGCTGAGGCCAGGCCTTGCCGCCTTGCCTTCCACGACTCTGGGCCGTGTCGGCCAGCCTGGGTTGGGGGCATCCAAAGGCGGGGCGGGGTCCCGGTCCGGTCGGGCTCAGCACTGTGCGGGCCCTCGGGCGGGCGGCGGGCGGCGCTGGAACAAACAACGGCCGCCATGTTGGGAGGCCGGCGGTAAACTTCTGCCCGTCGCCCTTCTCACCTCTCCTCGCCTCTCCCGCCGCAGGATGACAGTGAAGTTGGGCGACGCCGGCAGCGGGGAGGAAGGGCTCAAGAAGCTGGGCAAGCGGACGGCCGATGAGGAGTCGCTGGACGGAGAGGGGCCCGGCGGCGCGGACGCGGCGGAGGACAGCAACAGCACAAAGAGGGACGGGCAGACCCCTCGGGCCGCCGGAGCCCCAGCACCACCCAGAGGGTTACCAGCACCGTCCCCACCGCAGGGTAGTCCCCAAGACCAGCACCACTTCCTCAGGTCCAGCGTGCGACCACAGAGCAAGAGGCCCAGGAAGGACGCGCCCTGCGCTGTGGGTAGTGGTGGTGCCAGCGGTTCCGGGCCGCGCGGAAAAGGTAGGGACCTTATCCTTTGGCGGGTGGCAAGACCTCCTTGGGTGGCACTTGCAGGGGCACGTGTCCCCTTACTTCTTCGAGTCTGTTACTTTTCTCTTTACACCAGGACAAGGGGCAGTGATTGTCCTTTCTCTGGGCAAGAGAAATAGATTCCCAAAGGGTCCCTGACGGCTTTCCATGGATGGCCATTTTAAATTACGCACAATAGCTCAAGACTAGGCAGAGAAAGTACTTGCTCTCTTTTCACACCTCAAGTGGTGGAAATGTAACAAAGGAACTGGCTTTTGAAATTTATGGGCCAGGGAGGTTGTTGATGAGAAATTTAAAAAGTACGGTTAGTGATGGCAGAGACTGGGTTTGGCTCATTGTCCGCCACCAAAGAGTTCCTGGCTTGAAAGTATGAAGAACACAAAAATGCGACCCTCAGAGTTTCAGCTGAGGTATACTTGGTGTCACAGAAAGGATCTCCATTTGATGAAATCAACAGCGACCTATCAGGAGGCAGCCCGCGATGCTGTCCTTGTGTTGGGACTGTGACTGCTTTTCTGAGGCCTCTTAAAGAAGTAATTTTTTAAAAGTCCCATTTTGGTTCTTCACGTGCCCGTATTTCCTGGTCTGCTTTTGTTTATTTGTATTTCAACATCATGGTTTCTATTAACTGCAGGCAATTGGCTCTTGCATTTATTTCTGACCAAGTTTGCCCTTTTCTCCCCCCCCCCCTTTTTTTAAAGACAGGATCTGTTAGGTAGCCCAGGTTGGCCTGGAATTTACTAAGTAGCCTTAGGCTGACCTTCAGTGCTTAGCAGTCTTTCTGCCTCAGCTTCCTGAGTGCTAAGATAACAAGCCTAAATTGATATGCTTGGCTTTTTCAAAAATACAAATGAACATCAGTTTCCAATGTGTTCTCTAAACTTATAGCCAGGCATGGAGGCCTGCACCTTTAAGCATTTGGGGGGCAGAGGTGGGTTGATCTCTGCGAGTTCAAGACCTACTTGATTTACACAGCAAGATCTTGGCCACCTAGGGCTCCATAGTGAGACTCTGTATTTAAAAAACAAAACCCAGCTGGGTGGTGGCGCACACCTTTAATCCTAGCACTCCTAAGGCAGAGGCAGGCGGATTTCTGTGAGTTTGAGGCAATTCTGGTCAACAGAGTGAGTTCCAGGGCAGATTCCAAAGCTACGAGAAACCCTGTCTCCAAAAAACAAAGCAAAACCAAAACACTCTTTTACAGCACTTGAACTATTATAGTTTATTTTGTTGTTGTTATTGTTTCTTTGGGAAGTATTGATAGAAATTACCACGATGATCCTGGTAGTTTTAAAGAGGAAATGTTTAAAGAGCTAAGAGAGAAGTTGTGTTGAGGATCTGACCCAAATGTGCTCCATTAAACTCTTTCTGCCTTGTCCTCCTCTGGAAGGCTGGCCTTCACATTCATGGCCGTACCACAGGATAAAGCCTTTTGAAGTGAGTATGCTTACTTAAGCATCTAAGCTCGAGGTAACTTTGTATGTTTCCAGAACTAAAAGTTGCCTCACATAAGTTCATTTTGGTGTTAGAAGAACATGAATTTACATAGCTTAATTGTTTTTGTAAAACTGCTTTTTACTAGAAGATACAGGTGTGCTTAAGCTTCTTGGGTCTATGTTAAGCTTTTATGTTCTTTGGGTGCTTTTGGTGATGGTATTTCAGAAAACCTACTTATATCACGCCCTTGCCCTCTCAATTCTCTATTCAGATTTGCTTTTCTGTCAGAGATGTACTCACTTAAGAAAAAAGGAACGATAGCAATCATTGGTGCCTCTTGAAGTTTGACTGCTGGGAAGAAATATGTTGGTGTAAGCGCACTTACTTACGTATTGCTATGTACGTAGCTATATGTAGAAGAGGTGCCAAAACTGACATCCAGTGGATGGGAACTGTGAAGTGACAAAAGGAGCCTTGCTTTGTTTGCACGGTGGAAGAGGCTTCCTGGTTAACTTGTCCCTTACATCATTGGTGCTTCTGGTTCTGATTCTTGTCCACGATGTGGCTTACCATAGAGTAAGCTATAGCCATGTTTCTAGGAGGGAAGTGAGAGTCTGTTTCTTTTGACAACTTTTTCGGCAGTGCCTGCCTGTCTGCTGAGTCCTCTTGGTAGTTGTCATCCACTCATGGGCTGCACAGACTCTTTGGATGTACTTCATCATGCCCTGGTCATCTCCATTCTGGCTTTGGAGAAACCTTTGCTTAATCATCACCCCAGTCCACTCCAGGAGGAGCCAGGTGTGACCACATGCCCATTCATGCTGTGTAGCCAACCCTTGGAAATGGTTCTCTGGAGGAACATTTCTCTTCTGCCCTGGAAATCTCCACTGTGGCTGTTCAGCATGGGTCACTAGGAAGGGAGGAATGCCTGCAATTTTAGTCTCACTTGGAAAAAAACATGACTTGCATATGTGAAAAAGGCTTACAGCTAAAGCAGTGGTGGTTCCTTTGCTTGTTGGCTTCCCATCTTTCCAAGTCCCATCCTGATGAGAATTTGGAAGGAAGGACTTATGGAGAAGATGGAGGTTCTCCTTGTTTGCTTTTCTGTACATAGCTCTGCTTTCTTTCTCTGAGGACATAAGAGTAGATTCTTTGATTTGAATGAAAACAATTTTTATAGTATTTTGTTTGTTTGTTTGTTGTTAATGATAATGGGAGAGAAGACTTAGTGCCCCCATGACAGGCATTTTCATTTCTGTAACTTTTTTGAATGGCTATAGAAGCTGGTTTACTGTTTCTGTACTGAATTCAAGCTAGAGCAGAAATAGCAGATCTGCTAGATTCTTCCAGCCCTGCCACTCTTGTCTGGGAGACTCGAGGACCCTTCTGTGACTGAAGCCCAGAGTGACTGAGACTGTTCCTAAGAACCTGGGCTGGGACCGAGAGCCTTCTCTCCTGTTTGTTCTCCCCTGTTTGGCCGGTTCACACACCGGAGCACTACTCAGCAAAATAGTGCATCTCTCTGAGCCTCGGTTTCCTACCTTTAAAAAAAGAAAATGGAGAGATGGCTCCACAGTTAAGAGAACTGACAAGTGCTCATGGTTTCCAGCACCCTATGGTGGACAACAGCTATCTCTAACTGCAGTTCCAGGGGATCTGATGCCCTCTTCCAGCCTCTGTGTACTCTGCATGTATACAGTACACAGACATACATGCAGACAAAACACCCATACATATGAAATACATTTTTTTAAAAAAAGGTGTGTTTAAAAGATGCTTTCTAAACTTTTCAGCTCTTGCAGTCCGTTTTCCACTTTGGAAAGAGGTTTGAACTAGCAGTCCAGGGCTCAGCTTCCACTGCAGAGCTCTTAGATGCCTGGTCCGTGTGTGTAGCAGGGCAGAAGTAAGTCATAATGCCTGAACTATGGATTTCCTTTTGAATAGTCAGGTGTGCTCGTGGCTGAGACCTGTACTTACCATCTTACCCTTCAGGGTTTAAGAATTCAACTTTATAGAAGGGACTTGGAGCTCATCCGTTCTCAAGAGAACTTTCTGCAAGATAGGCTTGCTGAAAATCTACATGTAGTTCTAGATCCCGTGAACTTCTGCTTAGCTTTTGCCTTTAGGATTGCTCCAAGTAGGAAACAGCCAGAATATTACCTCCCTCCATGTAGGTTGGGATGCGCTGAGGACCTGGTGCTGCTTCACTGCTTTGTAGCCACTTTCGAGGCCTGTCACAAGGCGTTGTGCCCAGCATTCACTTGCTGCTGGGCTACAGTGGCATGTCCCGTGAGGCCTCTGTGTTCACACTGTCCAGAGGAGAGGTCAGCGCATCTAAAGACTGAAGGATAGAGCACTGTGGTTCCTCTACCCAGTCTAGTTAAATGAGAATGGGGCAGAGCCCATTGTAGGTATGCATGGGCAGTGACATCAAGCAATGCCAAGCACATTGAGGCCCAGGCAGAAGAGGAAGAAGGAGACTCTGTCTTGCTTTCAGCCACACCCTCTGTGATATCTCGTACAATGGAAGACAGCCTGAACATGTGATCCCTATTTCTGACATAGACCACACCTGTTCTCAATGTGTAAGAAGAGCCAGGGTGCACAATCCTTAGACTTCTTGTGATGACACCAAGGCAGAGAGCAAACTGTCAAAACTGTGTAATTTTGTTTTTGAGACAGGGGCTCACTCTAGCTCAGGCTGGCTTTGAATTCACAAAGGGCCTGCTACCGCAGCTCTCATGTGCAAGTATATTACTCAGAGGTTCTTGATAAATCATTCGGTTCAAGGAAGTTGTTAAGTAGGTAAGGTAACATTTGCTACTGTGCTGAAGGCTGGCTACATAACTCTGGCTGGCCTTGAATTTGCATTGTAGACAAATTGGCCTAGAACTCACAGAAATCTACCTCCAGCCTCTGTAGTGCTGGGATTAAAGGCATGCACTACTACGCTTAACTCATTTCCTTTTAAGGTTAAAATTAATGTAGTTTCCATGGTGTCTACCTTAGTAGGATTGCCTTTTGCTAGTAAAGAGTACTTTAGCATCTTGATATTTGTGCCTTATTTTGGAGTGTATAGAAACTATTTCAGCCGGGCGGTGGTGGCGCACGCCTTTAATCCCAGCACTCGGGAGGCAGAGGCAGGCGGATCTCTGTGAGTTCGAGACCAGCCTGGTCTACAGA
>NC_022014.1:3010766-3058867 GCF_000317375.1 Microtus ochrogaster
GTAGACCAGGCTGGTCTCGAACTCACAGAGATCCGCCTGCCTCTGCCTCCCGAGTGCTGGGATTACAGGCGTGCGCCACCACCGCCCGGCTTGGAAGGACCTTTGAGGTTGACATTGAGCCTTGCAGGTGTGAGGACAAGATCTCTGCCGAGGTGATAAATGAGTAACCTAGGGACGAGAACTGAGGCTGTAAGTCATCTTCAGGATGTAAAGGAGGGCATTTTAGAGTCTGGTCACAGAACAGTTGGAGCATACAGATAGCATCTTTGGGGACAAGTTGGATGCCAGAGTTGAGAGGGATCCTTATTTGTCCATTGAACACTTTTCATCTGAATCAAGCAGCGTCTTTGAATGAGAGTTGATGGTGGGGCTGGGCCAGTGGTAAGTGTTTGAATTCGTCCCTTGAGATGGCAGTCACTGAGTACTGGCTACTTCTGAAGAGTTCCTTCTGGGTGACCTTGGTAGGGATGGTACCTCTTAGACACCTCTGCGACTCTACAAGTAAAGCTGCTTGAACTAACTTCTCATATGAATGTCCTATGCCAGCATCACATAGCATCTGAGATTCCCTTCATGAACTCTTGCCTTTTGTCTTGACTATGTATATTGTAGATTGAAGTGGCCTTGTTAAGCCTTGGTGGTGTGTAGCATCCTTGGCTCCTGTGAAATGTCTCTTTCCTATATGCTGCAAACATAGACCATAGGGATGCTTTTCTGTTCTGGAATCGAGAGTGGGCAAGCTTGTAGATGATTCGAAACACCGTCCTGAGAAGAGACTAAATGAACAGGCCAATGCCTGCTGCTCTGGAGTTAATGTTTTTAGTTCACAGAAGGAAGCTCACAAACCACAGAGAGAGAGAGAGACAGACAGACAGACAGACAGACAGACAGACAGTCAGTCAGTGAATTAATGTTCTTTTAAAACATGGCAGGTTGTATAAGATTGTTTTGGCTATCCTGGGTTTTTTGTTTTTCCATATGAAGTTGATTATTGTCTTCTCCAGATCTGTGAAAAATTTTGATGGGGATTGCATTGAATCTATAGATTGCTTTTGGTAGAATTGCCATTTTTACTATGTTGATCCTCCCAATCCAAGAGCAAGGGAGGTCCTTCCATTTTCTGGTGTCCTCTTCAATTTCTTTCTTCAAAGACTTAAAGTTCTTGTCAAATAGATCTTTCACTTCCTTGGTCAGAGTTACCCCAAGATATTTTATGCTATTTGTGGCTATCGTGAAAGGTGATGCTTCTCTGATTTCCCGCTCTGCTTCCTTATCCTTAGTGTATAGGAAGGCAACTGATTTTTTGGAGTTGATCTTGTATCCTGCCACATTACTAAAGGTGTTTATCAGCTGTAGGAGTTCTTTGGTAGAGTTTTTGGGGTCGCTTATGTATACTATCATATCATCTGCAAATAACGAAAGCTTAGCTTCTTCCTTTCCAATACGAATCCCCTTGATCCCCTTATGTTGTCTTATTGCTATTGCTAGAACTTCAAGCACTATATTGAAGAGGTATGGAGAGAGTGGACAGCCTTGTCGTGTTCCTGATTTTAGTGGGATGGCTTTGAGTTTTTCTCCGTTTAATTTAAAGTTAGCTGTCGGCTTGCTGTAAATAGCTTTTATTATATTTAGGTATGACCCTTGTATCCCTAATCTCTCCAAGACCTTTATCAGGCGATGAAAGGAGACAGAGACCCAAATTGGAGCACCGGACAGAAATCTCAAGGTCCAAATCAGGAGCAGAAGGAGGGGGAGCACGAGCAAGGAACTCAGGATCGCGAGGGGTACACCCATACACTGAGACAATGGGGATGTTCTATCGGGAATTCACCAAGGCCAGCTGGCCTGGTCTGAAGAAGCATGGGATAAAACCGGACTTGCTGAACATAGCAGACAATGAGGACTACTGAGAACTCAAGAACAATGGCAATGGGTTTTTGATCCTACTGCACATACTGGCTTTGGGGGAGCCTAGGCAGTTTGGATGCTCAACTTACTAAACCTGGATGGAGGTGGGTGGTCCTTGGACTTCCCACAGGTCAGGGAACCCTGATTACTCTTCAAGCTGATGAGGGAGAGGGACTTGATGGGGGAGGGGGAGGGAAATGGGAGGCGGTGGCGGGGAGGAGGCAGAAATTCTTAATAAATTAATTAATTAAAAGCTGGAAAAAAAATAAAATAAAACATGGCAGATTATGTCAGGAGGTGGTGGCGCACACCTTTAATTCTAGTACTCGGGGATCTCTGTGAGTTCAATGCCAATCTAGTCTACATAGGATCCAAAGCTACAGAGAAACCCTGTCTCGGAAAAAAAAAAATGGCGTATTATAATGGTATTCTTTGAAGTGGACCAAATTGTTCTTGTTCTCTTCCTTCCCACTCTCCTTCCTTTTCTCTCCTCCCTCCCCTTCTCTATTTTCTCTCCTTCCTCTTCTTCTCCTTCTCCTTCTTCAAGGTCTCATCAAGAGCAATAATTCCCAAACCTTATCGTGAAGTTTGTAAAATGTATTTTTAAGAAATAGAAAATTTTCAAAATCCTCATACCTGCTGTTCATGAACTGTGTGGTTTTGGAGAGGTCATTTAACCTCAGTTTCCTTTCACAAACTGAGGATAAGTCCCCAAGGTCAAGTTTCAAACTTTGTCCTTTTTAGAATCCTGATTTTGTAGCTCTGTGTATAAGAAAAACTGCTGCCACATGATGCTTTGGTCAGAGAGGAAGAGGGTATTCGTGTGTGTGTGTGTGTGTGTGTGTGTGGGTGTGTGTGTGTGTGAGTGTGTGAGTGTGTGAGTGCGCGCACTTTGAAGTTACAGTCTATTACTCCCAGGCTTGCTGTATACTGAATAGCTATTTAGCAGTGGGGAGCTACTCTGTTTCCTCATCCTTCCTGGTTAATAGGCAGGGTGATTTTTGTCTTCCTTAGGTAATGTCGGAGCCATACATGCTCTAGAGACTCCTACTATAATAAGCATGGTGAACTGTAAAAATAGAGAGGAAAATGTTGGAATTGGTTGGGCACAGCTGGCTCAGTAATGGGTTTTGTGGTGGGGTCTTCAGAACCTGGGTGTACTTGTGTGGAGACTGAGGCACAGGCGTCCAGGAGCAAGCTAGTGTTCAGTGGTTCCTTGTCTGCCTGCACTGCTTCTGAGCTGTCATTGAGCTTCTGTTGCATGGAGCCTGATGCCAAGCTTAGACCTGGGAGAATAGGACCTTGTCCTTGCTTTCAGGGGACTCTCCGCTGGGGAGCCTGGTTGTATGTGCCTCTTCACGTTTCAGGGGCACTTTTATCATGCATGCTATCAGTAAAGCCCTCTGTGCTCTCCAAAGCACCCGCGGAGCCTTGACCTTCTTACCTGCCTCTGCACCCATGGGTCCTTGGCCTCTGCACCCTGGGGAAGCTTCCAGTCCTTGCAGCCTTTCCCAAAGCCATTTTATCATCTTGCATTTTTACTTGTTTTCCTGTTCACCTTGGTTACTTTCTGTTTCCCTCTACATTTTCTGCACTGAGCCTCTTCCAAGCTGTTGTTATTATAGTCCACCAGTGTTCCTGGTTCCTGTTTTTATTCTTTTTGTCTTCACCTGAAATTCTGGAGGAAGACTAGTGTCAGTGTTCTTTCTCCAAAGCTGTTGTTTTCTAGGATGCTACATAGTAAATGCTAGAAACAGTGGCATGGAGTGATTTCCTTTTGTACTTAAATATCCAGGTTGCCTTAATTTCCCTCCTGAGGCTATAAGACATAAATATAAGAAGGAAGGACCAGATATCTCAAGCAAATGGCAGGCCCTTGGAATGGTAGGTAGCTGTTGCTCTGAGAGGTTGCTTGCTGCCTCAGCCCTTCTCATTGATGTAGATTTGGTCTATCCTGTACCTGAGGTTCCTTCTACCTCAGATTGGCATTCATTCAGTTTTCCATAAACTTCAGTCTTCTTATATAGGTCACCAGTGAACCAGTGAAATCTCATGACATTGGTCACACTTGGATTCTGGGGTTTGAAATGGTGTGTCTGTTATTTTTGAGTATGCTAGTGCCAACATTGACTAATAGAAATTAACCTGAGTAGGGGGGCAGGCTGACTGACTGGCTTGCTGTTACTGTGGAGAAGAGAGGTTGTGTTTCTTAGGAAACTAGAAATAACTCAAAAGTCTTCCATTGTGGGGGTGCAGAGGTGGACAGACAGCACTTCCTGAGCTGCAGCATCTAAAGAATCATGGGTTCCTGTGAACCACATATCCTGGTATTTGAGAACTGTTTTAATTTGTGACTTGATTTCCAGTTCACCAGAGAAACATCTGTCTCCCTGAAGTACTGTCACACCCTGCCCGTTGCAAACACTTTGGGAAGCCCCAGGTTTGTTGTGCTGAAAGGATGGTCTTGAGATTTGTCCAGCTCTTCCTTGGACTGCTGTGTACCCAGGGACCTGAGTAGCACTGCTGGTGTAGATGCAGACTGGAGTCTATTTTCATTCTGTGGCTATGTTCAGAGCAGTAAATATTGAATATCAAATACATCACTGAGTGTATTAGCAATTTCCACTCTGAGTAAAATGCTTTGCACTATCTAGGAAGGTTACCACGAGCCATGTGATGTTATTAACTATTGGAAAACCGGTGTGAGTTTAAGGAACTAGGTTTCTTCTGTATGTTTTTATTTATTGTTTGTTTGTTTACAGAGATAGGTCTTCTCTGTAGCTTTGGAGCCTGTTCTGGAACTAACTCTTGTACACCAGGCTGGCTGGCCTTGAACTCACAGAGATCCGCCTGCCTCTGCCTCCTGGGTGCTGGAATTAAAGGTGTGCACCATTATTGTCTGGCTTATTTTTATTTATTTTGTGAGGTAGGGTCTCTATAGAACTTACTACATAGACCAGGATGGCTTAGAACTCAGATCTGCCTGCCTTTGCCTCTTGATTGTTGGGATTAAAAGTATGCACCACCATGTTTTTTATTCTTAATCAATACTTAAATAGCGGGCGATGGTGGCGCACGCCTTTAATCCCAGCACTCTGGAGGCAGAGGCAGGCGGATCTCTGTGAGTTCGAGACTGGCCTGGTCTACAGAGCTAGTTCCAGGACAGGCTCCAAAGCCACAGAGAAACCCTGTCTCGAAAAAAAAAAAAAAAAAAAAAAAAAACCAATACTTAAATAGCCTTATGTTATTTAGGTTACTACTAGGTAACTGGACAGTTTGGCTCTGGTAAGCCATTGATTTCTGTGTTGTTTTTATAAGCCTGATAGTATTGCCTCTTTAAGTTAACCCACACATATCTAAAGGAGAGACTAGAGCCCATTTGATGTGGCCAGCTAGCTAAAATGTTTTCCATGGGTGCAAATGTGAAGTTTTTGAATAATGAGATGTTTTCAGATATTCTACCTTGAAATACAGCTGCTCTTTGATTCACAGTGAAGTTACCTCCTAATAAACTCACAATAGGGTAGAGACTATGCTAAGTTGACAGTCCACTTAATAGCCCCAAGTTGTGGCTAGAGAGATGGCTTAGCAGTTAAGAACTCTTGCAGATTGTTGAGAGAACCTGAATTCAGTCCCAGCATCAATGTCAGATATCTCACAACCATCTGTAAGTCCAGCTCCAGGGGATCTGGTGCCCTCTTCTGGCCCCCAAGGGCACTTTCACACATTCACACACAGAGATACACAGAACATGCACATACACAAAATAAAAAGAATAAAAATCTTTTAAAAAATATAAAAACTATTTAAGCTGAGTTATACAGTCCCAAAAAGAATTATTTCTTCTCAGCCGGGCGGTGGTGGCGCACGCCTTTACTCCCAGCACTCGGGAGGCAGAGGCAGGCGGATCTCTGTGAGTTTGAGACCAGCCTGGTCTACAGAGCTAGTGCCAGGACAGGCTCCAAAGCCACAGAGAAACCCTGTCTCGAAAAACCAAAAAAAAAGAAAAAAAAAAGAATTATTTCTTCTCTTGATCTTGTCATTGCTTAGACACGTAGCTTGATGCCATTGTCCAACATCTAGAGAATATTATATTGGACATTGATAGGCTAAGAAATGATTGACATCCCAGCACACCCTTAATCCCAGCACTCTAGAGGCGGGTGGAGGATCTCTATGAGTTCAAGAGCTAGTTCCAGGACAGGCTCCAAAACTACAGAGAAACCCTATCTCTAAAAACAAAAAGAGAAAGAAGGAAGGAAGGAAGGAAGGAAGGAAGGAAGGAAGGAAGGAAGGAAGGAAAAGGAAAAGGAAAGAAAGAAAAGATTGAAATCCCAAGGGTGATTCCACATCATACCCTCATCATTGGTAAGTATACGTAGTGACACAGACTACAACATATATCTAAAGGCTAGACAAAGCTGATAGAGGGAAAATCAGGTCTCCCATTTCCTGTTGTCAACAGCCCCTACTTGAAGCCTTTATGTTTGTTCTAATACTTTGTTCAGATAGTCTTTTCAAGTGTTATGGGTTAATGGGCTTCTGATTCTGTGTTTGTGTGTGGGTGTGTGTTTGAGTGTTTGAGACAGGGTTTCTCTGTGTAACAGCTCTGGCTGTCCTAGAACTTGCTTGATAGACCAGGCTGTCCTCAAACTCACAAAGATTCACCTACCTCTGCCTCCCGAGTGCTGCTATTAAAAGCATGCTCCACTGCTTGGCTAGACTTTTCATTTTTAATTTTTTTATCTTTCACACTCTTCTATGAAGCTACTTCGTTTACTCCCCAGTAAAGGGAAACTCTAGGGGTGAGTAGCCCTGAAACTCTCCAGGATGAGCCTCACCAGGGTGACTAGAATTTTCTGATCCAGACACGCTACAAAGGCCTATAAACTTAGTACTTGGGAGACTGAAGCAAGAAGGTTGTCATTCATTCAAGGCAAGCCTGGGCTACTGAATGAGACTGACAAAATCACCATTTGCTTTTTAAAGGATTTTTTCTTCTGTGGTCTTACTTTCTCATAAGATTGTTTCAAGCTTGGAAAGTGTCTTGGTCCTGCAATTTTATAAAAGGAGATTGCTATTTAAAATGGGGTGCTGTGATATCCTGTTTCCTACAATAAGAAGCAGCTCAGCAGGCAGAGCACTAGGCTGGGGCATAAGTCCTTCATTGTGACCTCGTTTTTGTCTTCAGGACCCCTTACATTTTATTGATCTACCCTGTTGGCAAAGGATTTGGAAAGATTTTGCTAAAAGTCAGGGACTGATGCTTCAGGAGAACTTCTAAGAGTGGCGGTACTTTAGGACCCCAGAGATAATGCTGAGGCAGAGAAAAAGATAAGGGAAGGGGTCTTAGTATGGAAATGATAAACTCAGTTATAGAGTGTTTGCCTAGTGTGTATGAAGGCTTTGTGTTCAAATTTTTATTACTGGGGAGGAATAAAAAGAGACCAGGAGTCTTCACATTATAACGCTTTAGGCATTAAGTGATCTGTATTCAAAAATGCCAGTTTTACTTATGTAGACAGTCTTTTACACATAAAATGCCTTCTGTTACTTAAAAGTTCAGTTTGTCTATTCAAAAATACGGTAAGGGGCTAGAGAGATGACATACTGGTTCAGAGCACTAGCTGCTCTTTTAGAGGACCCAGGTTCAATTCCTAGCACCTACATGGCAGCTCACAACTGTCTGTAACTCCAGTTCCAGGGGATATGACACCTTTATACCAATGCACATAAAATAAAGTTAAATAAATTATTTTAAAAAATTTTTTTAAAGAGTCTGGTTAAGAGTATTTCAAATAAAAAAAAATTTGAACAAGAATCAGGATGCAATGTGATTCTTGGATTGCTATAAGGACAAGGATTATACCTTTGAGTATGGACAGAATGTCAAATTCATTGTATTGTTAAAACAGTCCACACAGTCTCTCTCCTTTCAGTACAAGCATTTTAGATTCATTCATCTTGTCAACTCTGGATTCTGTTCAGGTCTCAGTAGCTTTTGGGTACTCTTTTGCTGGCATCTCCTGTTGAAGAGTTAGGGTTGGGTTGGGCAGTGGCCCTGTCCTTGGTGCCCCCTTATCCTCCCTTCTCCTGTTCCTCAGCTTTCTGGAATAGGTCACTGTATAGTCCTTTCTCTCCAAGGAGGTGACGGTGGCGCATCATCTTCTGGAAACATATCTGTGGTTGCTCCTGCCACCCCTGCAGGAGGTTCGCGTTCCTCTTCCCGGAACTTAGGCTCTTCAGGGCCTGAGAAGGAAGAAGGAAAGAAGGTCCGGAGGCAGTGGGAGTCGTGGAGCACAGAGGACAAGAATACCTTCTTTGAAGGCCTCTATGAGGTGAGTCGTAAACATGAGACAAAAACCCACAAGCAGTCATCCTCCTGAGTTCTCCCTGTTTACCTCATGTTTCTTCCCTTTGCTGCATAGCTGTTAAATGGGCAGGTTCTATCAAGGAGCCCCAGAAGTGGCCAGGGCAGTTGTCATCTCCTTCCTGGGGCTATTAAGGATGAATCTTCTTTTTCAAGACTTGATTATGTTTCATGCACACTTCTTGTCTGGAGTATGACCTGCCTCAGGGCCTTTGCTTCCTTGGCTGTGCAGTGACTGATTTGGTGGGTGTGTCGAAGTACAAAAGGACAAACAGATACCTATCCCTGTCATCCAGAAGATATTACAGCTATCTTAGAGCCAAATTCCCAGACTCACTGTCTACTGATGTGGCTGTGCCCTGCCAGCTGTCTTCACTTGGAAGTTTGCTTCTCACAGCCCTGTAGGTATTTGTGAACACATTTACATTAACATCAAATGTATTTTTCACTGTGATCATTTTTTAAGGATTTATTTGTTTTAGTTTTATATGTATGTGTATTCATACAACATGCATGCAGTACCCCTCAGAGGACAGAAGATGCCAGATACCACTAGAACTGCAAGTACAGATGATGGAGAACTGCCATGTGGGTGCTGGGAATTGAACCTGAACCCTCTGGAGTAACAGCCTATGCTCTTTAACCACTGAGCTCTTTAATTCATTAAAACAAGAACAAATGCCTATAAATGTGCTGCAGCCATGGTCATTTCTTTATGTGCTATTTGGGCTAATTGTTGGTCCAACAATAGAGTTGAACAGGTTGCAGTAGATGTGTCCCTTGGGCATGTGCCTGTATATCTGTGTGTCTCCACCATCTCCAGGGTCTTGTGCATGCTAAAAAGGAATTTACTACCAGAATGATTCCCAAGCCTATTTATCCATTTTTATGAATTTTTTTTGTATTCCTTGAAGATTCTGTCATTGTAAATACCACTATAGTGAACATCTTTGTTTTCATTCCTTATTTTAGATAGCTTCTTTGGCATGTTGTCTTAATTAGTGAGCCTTGTCCTCTTAATAGTTAATTCACTAGAGATAGGGTACACCTTGCCAAGTCTAGGAAGGACAAGCTCAACACACGAATGAAGCCTAGGAATTTAAATCATGAAGTGTTTATAGAAGATTAGAAAAGGAGAAACTTCTAATGGCCTATAGACTTGGTTTCATTATATTCCTGTGGCTGGTATTGCTCCTTCCTGTGGCTAATAGGCTAAGTTCTGCCCCATTTCAGGCTTGTGTGATTGATATGTTCTCGTGATTCGACTCTTATTATCTATAGAGAATGAAATAGGTACATACAAGACTTTTTAGGGGAGTTGCAAAATCTTTGAAACAGATGTGAAAGGGCTCTTTTTCTTTTCATAGTTATAATAAAGCACATCTGTATAGATTATATCTTGCTGTCAGACTTAGACGACTTGTGATTCCTGATGAGTTGTAAGAGTGTGTAACTGTTAGTGAGTCTTTTCCTAAACTGTAACTACTATGGTGTTCTCCTTCTTTCCTGGAAGACTGAGCTCTGCAACGTGATCTGGTCATCCAGCTGTAGAAAGTGAAGTATGACACCTCTGTCATTCTTCAGGTGCATAGACCATCGCCTCCAAGTTGCGCTAGCCTTGTTTCCTTTAGGTCTCCTGAAATCCTTGATTAGAAATAATGTTATTAATGTTTTCTGTGGTTGATACAGGGAGATGGAGAGAAGGGAAGAGAGTTATTTTAGTTTGGTTGCTGTTGCTCTAATAAACACCATGACCAAAAACAACTTGAGGAGGAAAGGGTTTCCAACTGCCAGGTCATAAACTATCACTGAGGTTTTGATGTCAGGATAGGAACTCAGATATTGTGGGAATTCAGTCAGGTAAGCCAATGGGTGACTTAGCCCTATGGGCACGGTCTTCTTTGGGTACATGACCAGGTAAGAACTGAGGACAAGGGCCTTCTCATGCTCTCTGGGACAATGAGGGAACTGGCAGAGCTATAGCTTAGCCTTCCCCTTGCCCTTGAGGAACGAGGTTCTCCAGCAGAATCAGTGGAACAGTTGGTAACTTGACCCAGACTCCTTCTCTCTTGTAATCATTGCACACGGATTTGACTTAATAAAAGGTAAAACAGTCTTCAGGATTCCCGCTGTACCTGTCTTCCAATGTGACCTGACCCAGAAAGGCCCAGCAACTAGTCTGCATGGCCATCCAGAGTAAACCTGGAAGCAGAAACCATGGAAGAACGCTCCTTACTAGCTCTCTTCCTGTGGCTTGCTTAGATAGCTTTCTTTTTATACAACCCAGGATGGTATGCCCAGGGTCAGCACTGCCCATACTAGGCTGAGTTCTTCCACGTGAACCATTTATCAAGAAAATGCCCCACAGTTTAATACAATGGAGACAGTTTGAGGGTACCTCTTCCTAAGTGACTCTAATTGGTATCAAGTTTACAAAAAATAACGAGTGCAAGAGTGTGTAGGTCTGCCTTATGTCTCATTTGGGGTCTGACTAAAAGACCCTGGTATCTGTTTGGCCGGTGTAATTGTCAAATGCACACGCACATGAGAGTATGCATTAAAATACTGGGAATGAAACCTTTGTGCATGCTAGACATGATTTTCCCCCACTGAGTAGATTTGCACACTCTCACTACCTTTTTGAGGAACCTAGTCTGACTTATTTACCACCAATGAAGACCTAGTTCACAGCAACACTCCTAACAGAGGAAACTTCTTGTCCTGACCCTGAGGGTGCCGGTGACTGACCAGATGCAGGGACTCTGCTGCTGTCTTTTCCTGTCTATTTCTTCTCTCTTGCTTAAGATACCCACATCTCTAGCTCTGATGAGGACAATTTTGGGTGTGAAATCATTGTTTTTTTCAAGTGATGACCCATCTATACTCTCCCCTATGACTAGCAATGCTAAAAGTAAGCCAAGGTGGGGCAGTTGGGTGTGCCTGAGTGGAAGGACCTTGGACCTTGGCTAAGTCCTTTTGGTTTCAGTGGTGTTTTTGTATGAAGCCTACAACTGTGCTTTCATTCATTTTATTTTAAATCATTAATCTTTTTTGTTTCTTTTTTGGTTTTTGGTTTGGGTTTTTTGTTTTGTTTTGTTTTTCCAAGACAGGGTTTCTTTGAAGATCTACCTGGCTCTGTTTCCTGCATGCTGGAATTAAAGTCACATGCCGCTACCACCCTCCCAGCTCATTAACCTTTTTAATAATACTATACTTAATTTACTGCATTGGGAACTGTGGAGGCTTTGTCTCTGATGTCCGTCTCAAAATACCCTACCCTCCACTGGCTTACCATCATATCAGAGACATACAATGCAGGGGGATTGTAGGGCACATACTCAAGACTCACAGACAGAATAGTGTGAGAATACAGGTTCAGAAGTCATAAATAAGACAGGCCTCATGGCAGTGAGGTTGTCTGTGTCTGTTTCTTGTTCAAGTTAACAGTTACTGAGGAGTTAAGTTAGCTTTTCAGCTGACACAGGAAGGTATTTTAGACCCAGCTTTACCTTTGCATGATTAGATGCCTGTGTTACCTCATTTGTACAAGATTGGGTATCAGTCTGTTGCTGTGGGTTACCTCCAATTCCCCATTCTCCTAGTTTAGTCTTGAATATGCTTCCAGTTTAGGTTTTTTAAAGGAATGAGTAAGCTTTAATTTAAATCAATTTATCTTTTCATTTTAAAACTATTTCAGACTTTAAAAATGTTATAAACGGCCAGTGAGGTGGCTCAGCAGGTTAAGCTGTTGTCATTATGCGTGACCACCTGTCTTGATCCCTAGGACCCACATAGTCAAAGGAGTAGACTCGACTCCCACAAGTCTCCTAACTTCCACGTTTGTACTGTGATGCATGCACTCACATGAACTCTTATGCACATACATACACACTCTAAAAAAAAAATAATAATAAAAAACAAAATTTCCTAGCAGCAATGGGTCCTTGATTTATCTCGCCCAGTTTTACATGAGAGCTGCCACAGTTGTGATGCCAGCCCAGGCCACTGTTTTCAGGTGGGACCTTCTAGACCATTCTGGGTATCAAGACAGCAAATACCACATGTTCCATCATTGTTTGCTTGTTTTCCAATACAGGGTTTCTCTGTAGCTTTGGAACTTGTCCTATAACCTTCTCTGTAGATCAGGCTGGCTTCTAACTAACAAAGAAGTACCTGCCTCTCCTGAGTGCTGGGATTAAAGGCGTGCACCTCCTTTGCCTGGCTCCAATCATTCTTTTTTACATTTTAACAACCTGGCTGCTTTTACCTGGCACAGCAGTCACTGTGAAATCTGTTCATTGACAATCTTGCTTCCATTGCTTTATGTCAGAGGGTTACAGATCTCTTTTTTGGAGGGTGGGGGGTTTGAGACAGAGTTTCTATGTATAGCTTTGGAGTCTGTTCTGGAACTTGTTCTGTAGACCAGACTGGTCTCGAACTCACAGAGATCGCCTTGTCTCTGCCTCCCAAGTGCTGGGATTAAAGACATGTGTCACCACTGCCCTGCTGTGCTACCACGCTCAGCCACATCTCTTTTGAAGAAAGGCCTCTCTTTCTTCCCCTTGGTGTTTTACACACCTGTGTATGTATATGTGGATACATGGAGCCTGCTTTATTGTGTGGATTATAATCCATTCACCACTGATTTGTGTCCATATGGTTTTAGTACAAATTGAAACCTGTCTTTTCTTGGTTCAAGTCTCACTTTGGGTACCTCCAAGTGTTCCACACTCATCTGGCTCACACCCTGCACAGCCCTGGAATTAGCCATTTTGCAGAACGCCAGACAGACAGACAGACAGACAGATCTGGGCTCAGGGGTGCTATTGCCATAGTGTCCTCTCAGTACTTCTGACTATATCATTTTCTGCCAGATAGCTGCTTCTCTATATCATATAAAGAAACAAGCCTGTCCTTTTCTGAACGGAGATGGAGGAAGAGTAGATGGGGAGGGGGGTAGATGGGAAAAAGGACAGAATGGGAAGAGAGGAAGGAGAGGAAACTGGTTGCTATGTAAAATAAATAAAATAAAAATGTTATTTAAATTAAAAAAAAAAAGAACACAGGAACACAAGTTACATTCTCAAATTTCGAACACACCCTGATTTTGAAGGAGGCCTTCTAGGAAGGGTTGATCCTGAGGTATGGTCAGAATGCCTTCTGTTTGGATCTATTCCCAGGGTTTGTATTTGCCAATTCTGTTTGATGACACTTTCTGTAACCCATTCTTTTATTCTAAGATGCTCTGTGGTGGCAGCCTGACCTCTCTTCCCATGGTGTCCTACTGTTTGCATGTTTCCCTCATGGTCCCTTAAGGGTTACCCAAGATCAAGCTGTTTGTCCCAGTGATAAACCTTATGCCTTTTTTGCTTTTCGGCTATTTTAGTTTGTTTTATGCTGCCACAACATGCACAAAACTGAAATCTCTCTTCTCTCTCCACTAGAGGTTGAACCCAGGGCTGTATGTGTTTTGTGATTGAACTATATATATATCCCTAGCCCATAGTGGCACCTTATTTTTATATCTTAGCAAGAAGAAATGCTGTGTCCTCTCATGGCAGAACACAAGCTAGCAGAATGCTTCCTAAAGCTCCACTTATTTATTTATTTATTTATTTATTTATTTATTTATTTATTTATTTATTTTTGGTTTTTTCGAGACAGGGTTTCTCTGTGGTTTTGGAGCCTGTCCTGGAACTAGCTCTTGTAAACCAGGCTGGTCTCGAACTCACAGAGATCCACCTGCCTCTGCCTCCCGAGTGCTGGGATTAAAGGCGTGTGCCACCACCACCCGGCTCTCCTTTTATTTTTTTAAGAATTTTTTTAAATTTTATTTATTTTTTATATATACTCGCCAGGAGATGGCGCCAGATCTCTTTACAGATGGTTGTGAGCCACCATGTGGTTGCTGGGAATTGAACTCAGGACCTCTGGAAGAGCAGCCAGTGCTCTTAACCTCTGAGCCATCTCTCCAGCCTCTAAAGCTCCTTTTATAAGGGCCTTATTGTCACCAGAAGGAATTATCTCTTGCAAACCTGTCTTTTGGGGCTGGAGAGATGGCTCAGTGGTTAAGAGCACTGCCTGCTCTTCCAGAGGTTCTGAGTTCAATTCCCAGCAACCACATGGTGGCTCACAGCCATCTGAAATGAGATCTGATGCCCTCTTCTGGCCTGCAGGCAGACACACAGACAAAATATTGTATACATAATAAATAAATAAAATATTTTTTTAAAAAAGCCTGTTTTTTAATGCCATCACATCTACAATATGAACTTAGAGAGCACACTCAAAAAATGGCAAAGCCCTTCCCTCTGGTGTTGTCCATGGACAGGGATAGTTCTGTCCCTGAGTTCTATTGCTGCTTTATTCTAAGTAAAACTTGAGATTCTAAGGAAGTAAAGTTGAAGTTTATATGTGCAGAAGTACCTTGAAGGATACCCATCTTGTACATAGCTGGTTACTCTTTGATTCTTGACGATGCCTATATCATTAAAATAATAATGTTTTATTTTTAACTGCTATGCTTTTATTGTGGAATTTTTGTTTTCTAGCATGGAAAAGACTTTGAAGCCATTCAGAACAATATTGCTCTAAAATACAAGAAAAAGGGCAAACCTGCAAGCATGGTGAAGAACAAAGAGCAGGTCCGGCATTTCTACTACCGCACCTGGCACAAGATTACCAAGTACATTGACTTTGACAATGGTGAGTGTTCTATAGACTCAGCCTCTGGGAGACCATTAGGCAGAGTTGGTTCTTTTCAGGCAAATACCCAATGTCCTCTCTTTGTGATACCATCCTCACTTAGCTGCTCACTATAGGACTTGCCTCCTAATGCTTTGCTTGGTGGCCTGTTGGTCAAACTTAACTGAGGAAGCTGCCCGCACTTGTGGTACAGGGGCCTTACTGCTGTTTGAGTTGGGTTTTTGGTGTGTTTCAACATCTGTGTGTTTGTGTGTGTGCATGTGTGCCTGCACACCCTGCAGTCACCTCAATAGGTTGGAAAAGTGTTCTTCCAAGGTGGCTCAGTTGGCCTGAGCCTTGTTGAGGCAGCTTTGCTGGTCTCTACTTCTTCAAGGCAACTGGGCTTTACTGAGAGTTCTTTACAGTTTGATTAGTCTAAGAGTAATTCTTAGTAGTCTTTACTGCTTATATACTTTTGTATCTGGTCAATTTCAGGTACTTGCTAGAAATATTTTGAGTTATTTACTTCCTGTCTTAATGGAGCTTCCCCGCAGGAAGTATGTTTGTTACCTTCCTCTAGAACGTCCTGTTGTAAACATGCTGTGCTAGACTATCTGGTTGTTCATTTTTCTTTACATCTTACGTGTCAAGAAGTTTCCCTTTAAGGTGGTGGAAGATTTTTACCTGGAAGGAAACTGCCTCACAGCAAAGGTTCTGGGTCCCTCCCCTATGAGTTGGGGTATTGAGATAAGTTGAGCTGTGGATGCACAAGAAAGCCTGAATTGTGCTGATCTGCTGGGGTGGATACTGACTTTGCCAGTGCTCTGATCATCCGTGTTACAGTCAATATTTGCACAGTTCGGTTCATCTTTGGGGATATGATTAGATCATCCTTAGCTGTTGGTCTCATTTCTGGCTAAAAGTGCCCTTGGTTGACTACCTCTTCAGCTGATAGTCTAATCAATTGTCTCTCCCCATAAAAGTTAGCCACCTCCTTCCTCCATGTTCTGGAGTCTCCTCTGGCACTCATTCGGTCCCAGCCTGCTCTATTCTGCCTTTCATTTCTGCGCTTTCTATAGTGGACTTATTCTAGAGATCCTTCCTTCTAATACTCACATTTAATTTTCCAGATAGTAAAGTTTTTGACCTAGGAATCACTAATGTATAGCTGTGGCCACATTGCTCCTACTTCTGATCCCTGCCTATGCCTTCATTTTGGCCTTTGACACCCCTGATCTTTACCATTTTTGTGGTGTGCTCTTTACCAGGTCACGATACTTTGGCTACTATGTGCATCATGTTACTATAGCTTTAAAAGACACTGACTGCCTGATACCCCATCTGACTGCAGAGCAGAGCTCTGAGTGTCGCACACCCTTTCTCCTCTGGTCTGTTCATCCTAGAGACCCCTGTGATTAGATTGTCAGTCTCCACACCTGGGAGCATCTCCCAGTTAATCTCAGGATATTGTTGATACCCGTTTGTTAGCTTCCATAATTCATACAACCATGAATGTAAAATTTTTCCACAGACTTCAAGTCAACCCCATTTTGTCCTTTTCAGTTACCAACACTGCTGTGTGTTTCATAACTGGTTTGTTTGTTTATCTGTAGCATGAATAATAAAAAGATAATTAGGGTTCAATCCGAATATCAGAAAAGCAAAGCAGCCAGCCACTGGCTCTTACCTCTACCTCAGACTAAAAATGGGCAAGATCCTGCCTCCACGAATCCTGAGGACTTCACACCCCACACTCCACATTCCACTTAGCTCCTGTCTCTTACCCCTTTATTCTTCTCTGCACCCAGCCAATATCGCTCCTGTCTCACCTCCTAGTACTGGGATTAAAGGCATGTAATCCCAAATGCTGGGACCACCTTTTTGTGAGCTCTGTTTCTCTTTTAGACAGATTCAATCTTGTATAACCAAGGGTGGCCTTGAACTAACAGAGATTTGTCTGCCTCTGTCTCCTGAGTCCTGGGATTAAAGGTGTGTGCTACCACTCCCTGACCCGTGTGGCTGACTAGTATGGCTGCTTTGTATTTGCCCTCTGAACTTCAGACAAGCTTTACTTATTAAAACACAAATAATATATCACCATACATATTTCAGCACTAGTCCAGTCCCCTGAGATCCAAGGCTGTCTTCGTTCATGTGAAACATCTGTACCTTCCAGATATATTGTTTATGTACTTTTTCTTTTCTTGTTGGAGCTCATTGTAAATTCTGAAAATCATTCCAAGACAAAAGGTTTACTCCAGCTGCTCTTGAAAAGTCTCCCCAGTGAGATGACTAAGGAGTTAGAGTTGAAAGATTGTTGTGGTTCAAGTTGTACCTTGTGTGATGATAGAATGTGTCTGGTTTGTTCACCAATCTCTACCTTCAGGCATTGTGGATGATACAAACTCGGATGCTGTCCACGGCCCTAAAACATAGATGTTCCTCCCCCAGGTCTACTAAATCTAAGAATTTTTTTCTTGGGTTAGTATTGCAAAGTATACAAAGCTGATGTTTCTTTTCTGTTACCTTTCTCTGTAAAACCACCTCCTGACCCCAAGTACCTCAGGCTCCTGGCAGCATCATTTTAGCTCTCTATCCCATCAGGGGTGAGGGATAGAGGCTTCAACACATTGTAGGATCATAGCAGACTGTTTCTTTCACTTCCCTGTGTGGTGACCCAGTTTCCCTCCTGCCTTCCTTCCTCTGTGCTTTTGACTGCATAGTCATCACATATGAAGGGCCTTTTTCTTTTCTTTTCAAGGTTTATTTATTTATTCAATATACAATATTCTGCCTGTATATATGTATGTTTGTAGCCCAGAAGAGGGCACCAGATCTGATTACAGATGGTTGTGAGCCACCATGTGGTTGCTGGGAATTGACCTCAGGACCTCTGGAAGAACAGCCAGTGCTCTTAACCTCTGAGCCATCTTTCTAGCCCTCCCCATCTTTGCTTTGTTTTTGTTTTGTCTTTTTGAGACAGGATTTCTCTGTAGCTCTGGCTTTCCCGGAGTTCATTATGTAGGCCAAGCTGGTCTCAAACTCAGAGATCCACCTGCCTCTGTCTCCCAAGTGCTGGGTTTAAAGGTGTGTGCCACCACCGCCCAGCTCTATGGGCCATACTTTTGTTATCCATCAAGATCTTAGATTCCTTTTGAGAGTCCGACATGGTCTTGGGTTTTTTTCTTCAGGAAAACCTTCAGGATTGGTCAACCCTAGTATTTAGGAAAGGCAGAGTTTTGAGCTAGTCCGTGTTCCAGAATTGTACTAGTGTTGTAATATGAGCGGCAGCGGGCTGCATTCCCTCCGCACGGCTAGCTTATGCCCCGAAATAATGACACGGAAACTGTATTCTTTTAAACACTGCCTGGCCCATTAGTTATAACCTCTTATTGGCTAGCTCTTACATATTGATCTAACCCATTTCTAATATTCTGTGTAGCACCATGAGGTGGTAGCTTACCGGTAAGATCTTAACCTGCGTCTGTCTGGAGTGGGAGAATCATGGCGACTCCTTCACTGGCTTCTTTCTCCCAGCATTCTGTTCTGTCTACTCCGCCTACCTAATTTTCTGTTCTATCAGGCCAAGCAGTTTTCTTTATTAGTTAACCAATGAAAGCAACAGATAAGATACAAGACCCACCTCCATCATACTAGTATATTCATTTCCTGTTGTACAAGCTGAATGTTAATGTCTAGAAGTTGTCTCTGAGAAGAGAACTAGAGAAAACAGTTGAGAGATTTTGCAGGGAACATTTGTCTCTGCTCTGTGAGATGACCTGACAGTGCCTCCAGTGTTCTGTAATGTAAAGCATCTTTAGAAAACAGTGGCTAGCTCAGAGGGGTCATTCTCCTCTTGCCAGGTTCAAGAGCCTTGAGCCCCCCAGGTATGCTCTGCTGTCCTCTGTGTACTGGGGTTGTACAGGGTGGCTCTAGGCTAAAGCACCTGAGGAACAAGATGCAGGAGGGGACAGGCAAAAGTGTAACTTATGTCCATTTCATCTTCTGAAAGGAGCCTGTGAAGTCTTACACAACAGTCCTGTGGTTCCATATTGAGTGATATCCCTGATTGTTTTCTTCCTAAATAAAGGGGACACCTATTGGTGACATTAGAAGGATGGATGTTAGCAGGGACTTGTTGGATATATATCCGTTGACACCTGGGGAGGGCATAGGCAAGTGGGGAAGGTGAGTTTTCGGAGTTCAGGGTGATAGCTCACCTGTACTTGGGGAACTCTGTGCCATAAGGTATGATTGTGTTGGCCGTTCAGTTCTTTCTTTTCTCTGAGAATACTCCTTGTCAATCAAGCAGTTTTCTTCTCCAGGAAACATTTGCTTTGCCTGTCAGGACTAATGTTTGACCTCACCCCTTATTTTTTATATTTTTACTTGGAGTAAAACAACACTGCTCCTACTATATGCTTTTTGCCAGTTTCTTCAGAGGTCAGCAACTATATGGCCAAGGTGCCTTGATCCACATGTGATTAAACTCAGCCTCTGGAGAGTGTGCTTCTAGTGTTCTTGTACAAACAAGCTGTACCCTATGATGTCTCTGTTTCTCCTGCCTAACATCTGTCCCTTTCTCTTCCAGTGTTCTCTCGAGGGCTAAAGAAATCATCCCAGGAACTCTATGGTCTGATCTGCTATGGAGAGCTACGAAAGAAGATCGGGGGTTGTGAGTACTGCTGCTGTTTGCATTGTTCTAGTCCTTGTCACTGTTGACTTTTAGTGTACAGGAAGGCCTGTTTTCTCTACAACTTTTATGTTGAATTTTTTTTTTGACAACAGAAAAGCTGAAAAAAGATAGAGTGACCATTCCCTGGCCTCCTCTACCATTTATTAATGTTTGCTTATGCTTTTCACATAGGCTTACACACACAAGATCGTTTTTCCTCATTGCCATTTCACTGTACATCCTTATACCACACTCTGAAGACCAGCACTGTGACCTGGACCAGACACTTCCATGCACCACTTGTCATGATTGTTCTGAGTCATTTCAACATCAAAGTGTACAGTATCCTGCTAACTTCCTGCCTATAGTCAAAGTCTTTAGAACATCTCTAAGTGATGGTCAAGTTTTGTCCAGGACTACTTCCCCGTATGCAAAGCCACCTGCATGTATATGGTGGTTGCATTGCTTTTTTTTCTGCCATGATTGCCTAGCTGAGCCAGTATTGACAGGAGCCCAAGTTCTGGCTGGATCTCCAAAGGTCCTAGCCTGACTATAGCCCAAGACTGTCTGTCCTCACCTCACCAGCTCAGACATCTGCTAGATGTAAAGTCCAGGACTTCTCACTTTTCCCCCTTCCTCTCCCCTCTTTCTGTTTCTTCCAGGACATGTCTCATAAGGTCCTGCCTAGTTTGTTTGGCCTCCTCACCCCTAAGCATCTCATGTAGAACCTGCTAGACACAGTGCTGCAGAGCTTTGTTCTTGCCCTGGCTTTCCACCTCCTTGACCCCTCTTCTCCTGCATATCTGAGCTCCAGTGTCCCTGTTCAGACAAGACTGGGTCTCCTTGACTTAAAGTTGTTAGTACTCCATTTTTTCATGTGTTTGTGGTGGTACTGGAGGAGTTGGTTAGTGTCCATCTAAGGGCTGTGGTGTGCCTGGCTCTTGCAAAAACATACCTGAATTTGCTTTTCCCAGTGATCTTCCTCCTTACCTGGGCTCTTCTCTTCGGAGTGAGAGCTTTCTTTACTTTGTGTGGTGCAGTTGTCCAGCTTTGAATCCTTTCACTTACTGTTCACTGAAAAGCCTTCATTTTGTTTTCATTCTTTTATGGTTTTTCGACACGGGTCTTTTCTATGTAGCCCTGATTATGTCCTGGAATTCACTTTGTAGACCAGGTTGGCCTCGTACTCACAGAGATCCATATGCTTCTGCCTCTTGAGTGCTGGAATTAAAGACTTGTCCCATCAAGCCCAGCTCTGTTTTCATTCTTAAAAGTTTATCAGAGTAGAATTCTGATTTGACTGCTTTTGTTTTTGTTTGGTTTGTTTCTTTTTCTTCTTTGATCATGTTTATAACTGATCTAATGTCTGTCCTGCACTGTCTATGATAAAAAGTCCTTTAAGTCCTTAAAGGTACAGTACATTTCTGCCTGATTTTACAATTGCATTCTTGTCTTTGGTTCTCTGCCTGGGTGAGTGAGTATGGTCCCACTGTTACTCAGTCAGTCAGTCAGTACTGTTGAGGATTTTACAATACATACCCAGGGCCTAGGCTCTTGTTACCTTTTTAATTTTTGCTTTCCTGTGAAGACATCTTTAGGACAGTGATGTGGACAGAAACTAGGGCATTAGAATTATCGTTTAGCTGGCCTTGCCATTCAAATTATATTCCTGAGAGTCCACATACAACCAGCAGGGAAAGAAGGCCCAGGACCCAGTGAGATAGATGCCTGAAGGATGCAGTTTTCAGGCGGCATTGGGAGCTGTGGTTCAATAGTACCAGACTATCATGGACAATTCCTAGAAGAAGAGGTTAGCCGTACAGGAAGCACATTAGATCTTTGAGACAATGGTTAGGAAGAGGCTGTCTGTGACAGGCAAGGTACTGGCCAACTTTACTGCAGGTGCAGATTCTGTTTGATGAAGAACATTCATTATCAAGATCTGGCGTCTACGTGGAAGGCAATAATAGGGAATTTGTTATTGTTTATGTCTAACTACCCCATGGCCTCATTTATTTTTCTTTACATTTAAAGGCATGGATGACAAGAATGCAACAAAGTTGAATGAACTCATTCAGGTTGGGTAAGTACAAGTGTATGCTGTTCATTCATTGAACTACAGAGGTTGAAATATGTGCTGTGGTTTTTCGTAATTTTATTCGTGTGCATATTGTATGTAAGTGCTGACATGTGTTACAGTGCTTGTGTGGAGAGCAGAAGACCGCTTTCAGCAGTCAGTTCTACTGTGGTGTCCACATTGAACTCAGGTCATCAGATTGTACAGTGTTATAATTTGCTTTCTGTTGCTCTGATAGATACCATGACCAAAAGCCATTTAGAGGAGGAAAGGGTTGATTTTGCTTATGCTTTAAGATCACAGTTCATCACTGATGGGAGCCAGGGCTGAAACTGAAGCAGAAACCATGGAGGAATGGTGCTTGCTGGCTTGCTCCCTAGCCTCTTTTACAGCCCAGGCCCACCTGCTAAGGAACGAGTCTGCCCATAGCTGGCTGGGCCCTCACATTTCCATCATCGATGAAGACAGTTACTCACAGATAAAACCACCAGCCAATCTGATGTGGACTGCTCTTTAGCTCGCGTTTCCTCTTGACCCTTGGTTGTGTCTGGTTCATAAAAACATTAATTAGGACACAGGGCAGGTGTTTTAATCTGCTCAGCCTTCTAACAAGCCCTCCAACGTCTTGGCCAGGACCCACAGAATTAAAACTTCTTCCTGTCCTTAGGCATGTGGGTTTTTTTTTTTTTTTTAGATTTTCGAGACAGGGTTTCTCCGTAGCTTTTTGGTTCCTGTCCTGGAACTAGCTCTTGTAGTCCATGCTGGCCTCGAACTCACAGAGATCCGTCTGCCTCCTGAGTGCTGGGATTAAAGGCGTGTGCCACCACTGCCCGGCTTAGGCATGTGTTTTGTTCCCACAGATGATCCTTGTGCCAGTCCTTGCCTGTGACTGTGTACAGTTGGCCTGGCCTTGATTTCTCTTTTCTTAAGATTTGGATGTGTTGGCTTCTTGGCTGCTTCAGGTGTACTGTCTTGGATTTCAACATTTAATCTGACTCCCCCGATTTCCAGAGCTTATATGTTATACAATGTCACAAGCCACCAAAGTCTTTTCAGCCCAATGTTTTTGACCTTTTTTTCCCGAAGATGCCATCTGCATCAGGGTTGAGTATGGAGATAGCAAGCATACTAACTGCCTTGTCTTCAGGTTTCCTCCGTGGACTACTGCACAGCTGGTTTGAATGACAGAGTTAGTATTTTAATCCTCATGAGTCCTCTTGTGTTCTTCTGTCTTGAGTTGGTACGTAGGTCAGTAACATGTTGTTACCCACGCCCCTCTCCAGTTCCATACCCACTCTGTAGTTCCCTCTTGGCTGCTCCAGAACTCTGTTCTGAGGTGTCCTGCTGCTCTGCTACACTGCAAGCTGCTTGTGAGAGCTCCTTATCTAGTTTGGGGCCCTTGTGAAAGCCGTGTCCTCTGTATATCTCTGTTCTCCCTCTCAGGCCCAGCCCATTACCTGAACCTTAAACGTTTGGTCTGCTTTGTCATTCATACTTTTCTAGCTACTGTGGACAAAACAGTTTTTATGTATCCTGAGGTATGACCTCTCCAAATCTCTACTACTTCTCTCTTGTCTCTCTCCCACAGACCTGAACTTTGACTTTTAGACATCATAACATGTTGATGTGAGCATCTAGGTTTCAGCTCTATGTCCTTTCTGGCACTGGATTTGTGTGTGTGTGTATAATTTTTGAAAATTTATATTATTTATTTTACATACCTACCATAATTTCCTTTCTCTCTTCTCATTCCCTACCCCCTCCATCCACTCCTCCTTTCAGAAAGGTAGGCTTCCCATGGGAGTCAAAAAAGCATGGCATATCAAGATGAGGCAGGACCAAACTCCTCCCACTGCATCAAGACTGGGCAAGGCATCCCAGCATGGGGAATAGGTTCCAAAAAGCCAGTTCATATGTCAGGGACAGGTCCTGATCGCTCTGCTAGGGGCCCCACCAACAGACCAAACCACACAACTGTCACCTACCTACATGTGGGCCTAGGTCGATCCCATGCATGCTCTCCAGCTGTCGGTCCAAAGTCCGTGAGCTCACATTAACTCAGATCAGCTGTCTCTGGATTCTTTTTTTTTTTTTAATTTATTTATTTATTGAGGATTTCTGCCTCCTCCCCGCCACCACCTCCCATTTCCCTCCCCCTCCCCCGATCAAGTCCCTCTCCCTCATCAGCTTGAAGAGCAATCAGGGTTCCCTGACCTGTGGGAAGTCCAAGGACCACCCACCTCCATCCAGTTTTAGTAAGTTGAGCATCCAAACTGCCCAGGTCCCCCCAAAGCCAGCACGTGCAGTAGGATCAAAAACCCATTGCCATTGTTCTTGAGTTCTCAGTAGTCCTCATTGTCCGCTATGTTCAGCAAGTCCGGTTTTATCCCATGCTTTTTCAGACTCAGGCCAGCTGGCCTTGGTGAATTCCCGAAAGAACATCCGCATTGTCTCAGAGTGTGGGTGTACCCCTCGCGGTCCTGAGTTCCTTGCTCGTGCTCCCCCTCCTTCTGCTCCTGATTTGGACCTTGAGATTTCTGTCCGGTGCTCCAATTTGGGTCTCTGTCTCTGTCTCCTTTCATCGCCTGATGAAGGTTAATATTCAGGGGGATGCCTATATGTTTGTCTTTGGATTCACCTCTTATTTAGCTTCTCTAGGATCGCGAATTATAAGCTCACTGTCCTTTAATTATGGCTAGAAACCAAATATGAGTGAGTACATCCCGTGTTCCTCTTTTTGGGTCTGGCTTACCTCACTCAGGATAGTGTTTTCTATTTCCATCCATTTGTATGCTGTCTCTGGAGTCTTCCACCATAATCTTGACCCCTCCTTGCTTATTATATAATCACTCGTCCTTCTTTTCAGCTGGACTCAGGAAGCTCGGCCCTGTTTTTGGCTGTGGATCTCTGCATCTGTAAGCCTTAATTTTCTTTCTTTTTCTTTTCTTTTTTTTTTTTTGTTTGTTTGTTTGTTTTTGTTTTTAAGACAGGGTTTCTCTGTACCTTTGGAGCCTCCCCTGGAACTAGCTCTTGTAGACCAGGCTGGCCTTGAACTCACAGATCTTCCTGCCCCTGCCTCCTGAGTGCTGGGATTAAGGGTGTGCGCCACCATTGCATCCATATAACCTTAATTTTCATGAGCAACCCAGACCTGATCGGATTAAATCACTGTAGAAGAGCACTGTGATCTGCCAAGACCGCTGGGTGGCCTTAAATACCAGTAAAGTTCCTGGATATATCTTTTTTTTTGTTGTTATTTTTTGTTTGTTTTTTTCGAGACAGGGTTTCTCTGTGGTTTTGGAGCCTGTCCTGGAACTAGCTCTTGTAGACCAGGCTGGTCTCGAACTCACAGAGATCCGCCTGCCTCTGCTTCCCGAGTGCTGGGATTAAAGGCGTGCGCCACCACCGCCCAGCTTCCTGGATAAATCTTATATAGTCAGAAGCCATCAGAAGGTGGGACTACCAGCTCTGTTTATTGGGGGATTAAGAGGTGGGATTGACTTGCTCTGTGTCCCCATCTGGGACTCAGAGTCTAACCTTCCTTCCGTTTTGCACTTTTGTTGTTTTTGTTGTTGGTGGTGGTGGTGGTGGTTTTTGAGGCAAGGTTTCTTCTGTGTGTAGCCCTGGCTGTACTGGAACTAACTCTGTAGACCGGACCAGACTGACCTTGAACTCATAGAAATCCACCTGTCTCTGCCTCCCTAGTGCTGGGATTTAAGGTGTGCGCCACCACCACCTGACTTTTTTGCAAGACTGAGCAGTTGTTTGTTACAGGAGCTTTTTTGGGGAAGACTTCAGCTCACGGGCTGAGGTGGTCATTGTTATGGTTTTATCAGTAGGTGAGAAGTGTCCATTGAGGGGCCTAGTACACCTCTGTGATTTGATCTTTCCTGATTTTATTTCAAAATTCACTGAGTGAAACTATTTGTTTCAGGCCCTTTGCTTTGTTTCCTGAACAAAGCATGAGATAAGACATATGGAAAGGCAGGCTCAGTATTGGGGGTAGGCCAGTGGTATATCTTCATTAGCCACAGGCTCTTGCCACTCAGTATCTAACAGGTATGCTCCAGGAAACATCTAAGCAATAGATTTCAGGGTAAGGAACAAGAGACATTTCCCTGGCATGTATGAGGTCCTGGGTTTGATCCTCAGTACTGACAAAGAAAAAGGAAACAAATGTAGAAGGTCTCGTAGGGACAAATGGTCAAGGAAACTTTAGATCAGGAAGCTGGAGATTGCTTTATACTCATAGATAGCAGGTGGGTAGGTGTGCCAGTGTTTTGAAGTATGCTGTCAGGCACAACTTTTAGTGCTGTTTACACATGCATCCTTGATTCTTGGAGAATCAAATTGGAAATGATGGTGGCACTGCAGCCTCAAAGCTCCTGGACCTGTGTTCCTGTATGGCTGCTTTGCTGAGCAGATGACCACCCTGGATAGGTGATTTGGTTTTTGTTAGTTTGTTTTTGTTGTTATTGTTTAACAAGGTCCTACCACAGCACTTATCTGGAACAGATGGAGCAGATGATTATAGCAGGTTCTAGGTGTAGATGGGGTGAGTGTTCTTGTCAACATGAGTTGCAGCTTGTGGCAAGGAGAGGAAACACTGATTGTTGGCTAGGCCCATGTCCTAGGTAAGACCCTGAGAAACTTCTGAGCAGCACCAGGGAAACTGAAAGGCATCTTTTACTTGATGTACCCCTCACCTGGTACTATCCCACAATATACCATGGTATTCTGATAGCTTATGTGGACATTTCTGTCTGAACCTCTGGGCGAGTTGAGGCAAAAAGTTTGTACATTGTGCTCATCCGTTGGAAATGTCTAAGTGATTGTGTGCTGTCGTGAGAGAGTGGGTGCTGGAGTGGAGGCTGCTGTGGCAGATCTACAATTAACGACCCCTTTTCTGTGCCTGTGTGCATGTATGTATCTGTAGAACATTACGTTGAAATAGCAGTGAGTAGATCCCAGGAGGGATCCTACCTTAACATCTAGAGACAGCTTTCTGGGGTATGATGTTTAGGCTAAGGGTACACAAGGTGCAAAGGAAGGAATTGCAGTGACTAAAGTAGCTAAAGAGGCGAAGCCAAGTGTGGGTCCAAGTCCTGGAGGGTTGGGACAAACCTTGTCCTGATGCTTGCACAGGGTTTTAGTGGTTTTCAGGTATTTCTAGAAGGTAGAGGAAGCAAATCAGGAAAGCAACTTGTGCCGCATAAATCATTCCTTTGGCTGTGAAGAGGTAAGTTAGGGGAGCATGTTATGACTGACATTTAGTGGTGTTTTGCTGTTGTTGTTTTGTTTTTAAGTTTTATTTCTATTATGTGTGTTTGTCTATATAGATACATGTGTATACCCTGGTGCCCATAGAGATCAGAAGAGGGTACTGGATTCCCTGGAACTGGAGCTACAGATAGTTGTGAACCACCTACCTTGTGGGTTCTGGGTATCGAACCTGGGTCTTTGAAGGAATAAATAGTCTTAACCACTAAGCTATCTCCACAGCCCCCATTTGGTGTTATAATATTTTATATATTTTTACTTTTTACCTACAGTTATATGAGTTTGTTTGACATTGGGGGTTTAGATATTTTATTGAATTTGGTAGCTCTTATACTGATTTTATTTCTTAGAGCAGCTTTTAGGTTTATGTAAAAGGACACAAGATCATGCTCAAGGCCCTGGGTTCCGTTCCTAGTACATCAAAAAAATGACACTGTTACAATTGATGAACCTGGTGTTCTCTTCCTTAAGTCTTAGTTCCAGGAATTTGAAGCAGGAGGATTATGCTAAGACAGACAGCTGTGATACGTCTGCTAATGCTTGCTCATTATTGATTGTGCTTTATGTTATGTCAGACATGTTTAAGGTTGGACAGTTGTACATTGAGACACCTCCTTCCTACCATTACGATCTTATTTGGAGTACTTTCTCTGTCCTAAAAAAAACAAACAAAAAAAAAACCCCAACTTTATCTGCTGTTTGTCTCTTCATCATCTGGTTGGAGTCAACCAGTACACAGCCTATTTAGATTAGCATCCTCCATTCATCTCTCTGAGTTCAACAAGAACATCATGGCAGGGAATGTCTAGTCCATGTCTAACCCCAGGCAACGATAGTGCCACTTTCTATAATGCCTTTCTTTTCAGAGGACACTGTCAGGCATTGTACAGAGCTCAAACAACTCATTGCCTTTCCCTGCCCAGTGGAGTTAGTAGCACGAACATACCTGTTTGTTGATCTGTGTTTTTGTTTTCTTTTTTGTTTTGTGGAGCGATACTGGGTAATTTAATTGTTGTTTTTTGTTTTGTTTTTTAATGTTTTTGAAGAATTGACTCCAAGGCTAAACCCTGAGTCTGTTTTGTGAGCATGGATTTTCATCTCACCTGGGCATCCCCTCAGAAGAGATATGTCTTCCAAAGCCCAGCCCAGGGGCTCCCAAGGACTTCAAAAAGTTCTACTTGATATGAAATTGTTTTGAATTGTATTTCTTTGACAATCAATGACATTGAGCATGAGTTTTTGTTGCTGTTGTTGTTGTTTCTACATCTTTGTACAGGTGTGTATGCATGCATGTGTATGCCCTTTTTGTTTTTAAAGCCCATTCCCCTGCAAGGCTCTTTGTTGGCGAAAGTTGCTGAAAACTTGACGCCTTCATGTTTTATTACTCTCTTTAGAATATTCTTTCTGGTTCCCCTCTGTGTCCCTATTCCAGCATCACTGTTAGTGCTGTATCACTTTTCATCAGTGTGTTTCATCTGCTGTAAGGATGTTCAGTAATTTTGAGTTACTTGAATGTGTGGTTGTTTAGAGACTTATTCTCTGTGAATTATCCAATTACCCAAATAGAAAGTGGGTAAGGGGTGGCAGCCTTCTTCTTGGACTCTTCTTGTCCCTTTAGTAAGGCTTTCTTATTCTTAGCTCTGCATTTTGGTGTCTAGCATACGGAGGTAGTTTGGTCCTTGGGTGGATGGGTGCATATGACAGATGAGGTGATAGGTAGGGGGATAGTTAGAATTGATGAAAAGATATTTAAGAGGACAGTTGAGCAAATGAATGAGTAGATAGAAGAATGGCTGGTAGAGGGATAGATAAATGTTTACACAGATAAATGAATGAATGAAAGGCAGATAGATGGGTAGATGGATGAATGTGCCAATAGGGGGTAGACAGATGGAAGAATGAACATGTATGTACGGCTAGATTAATAGATGGAATACAGATGAGTGAGAGAAAGCATGGGCAGATGAGTCAGTAGGTACATTTATGAGTGGGTAGCATGGGTTAGTGTATGGTGGGTAGGTAAGTAGATGGCTTGGATAAGTAAATAGATGTGCATGGGAAGGATGAATGGATGATATTGTAGCTGCCATATCATGAGGAGTTACTGAGTTTTCTGTGTTGAGTGATTGTGCCCACCTCCCATATGAGAGAGACCTCACTGTTTGAATTGTCTTATGAGTACTTGCTGAAAGCCTTACCGTGTTTGGAGCCAACTTGAAACCACTATGCGGGTTCTGAGACTTCATAATGCTAAAACGTGAGCCGTATTCCTTTTCAGGACACACTTTGTTCTTACGAGGTCTGTGGTACAGCGCTTTCCCCCTGACTTTAGCCCTAGTGTCTCCTGCTTTACATGTATACATTTGAGTTGCTCTTTTTTTTAAAAAAAAAAATTTAATATGCACTGTTGTTTTACCTGTATATACTCTGTGTGGAGGTGTCGAATCCCCTAGAACTGGAGTTATAGACAGTTGTGAGCGCCCATGCGGGTGCTGGGAATTGAACCCAGGTCCTCTGGAAGAGCAGCCAGTGCTCTTAATTGCTGAGCCATCTCTCTGGCCCCCTTGAGTTGCTCTTTTTTTAATCAAGTATCGTATCAACAGAACCTTTCTTGTGCTTGTTCTGCTTAACATTATAGTTTAGATTCTTATCTCTGATTTAAGCAGCATTATGTTAGAACAACATTTTTTAAATTATACAAATATAGTATAAGTACATTCTGAATGAATACATTTTTGTTTGTTTTTCAAGACAGGATTTTTTTGTGTAACAGTTCTGACTGTTCCTGGAATTCACTTTGAAGACCAGGCTGGCCTTGAACTCACAGATTCACCTGCCTCTGCCTCCTGAGTACTGGCATTAAAAGCATGCACCGTCACTGCCCAGCTAGAATACATCTTTTTAAGATAGTGTGAACATGTAAAATCAGCCGGGCAGTGGTGGCACACACTTTTAATCATAGCACTTGGGAGGCAGAGGCAGGTGGATCTCTTGTCAGTTTGAGGCCAGCCTGGTTTACCGAGTGAGTTCCAGAACAGCAAGGGCTACACTGAGAAACCCTGTCTAAAAATAAATAAATAAGCCCATCTCCTTCCTCACAATTAAAATTTTCATTAGGAAATTTACATGAATAAACACTTAGATACGAATATGAATCTGTACTAGTATGAGTATATCATCTCTTCCACATCTTTAGAATCATCTCGTGTATATTAATTACCCCGTCACTTTCCTACATACATCTTAGAAACTAAATAGTGAGGATAGAAGCTGCTCTCATAACTAGCATGCTTACAGCTGAGAATAGGTCAGTAAAAAAAAAGTGGGGGGCAGGTTTCCCACACACGTATTTAATCCCAGCAGGAGGCAGAGGCAAGCAGATCTCTGAGTTCAAGGACAGCCAGAGCTACACAGTGAGACCCTGGCTAACAACAATAAAAGTAGGTTAAAGCAAAAAGACATAAAGTGATAGTTTGAACATGTTGTAAAACCCAAACATGCATTCCTTTCTTTACCTTTAGGTGGTTGACCAGAGCCTTTTCTTCAACCTGGATCTGCTTTAATCTGGATCCAAAGTGCATCATTTGTTCTTTTTAAATTCAAAGCAGTGGAAACTCAGGAGCCAAACTGATCATTCTTGGCCTTTGGTCATGTTCATACTGTTCAGTCCCTGTCTGAAAACCAGCTACCTATACTTAGTGCTTTGAAAGTTTCCACCTGTGGGCTTTGTTTGTTTTTCTCTTGTTTTGTTTTTGAAGGAGCTTTCACCTTTGTATCAGTAGCAAAACAGTATTTCAATAATGTATATAATTGCTAATCTACTGCAGCTCCAACAGACAGACCTTGGCTCGCCTAAGGACTTGAGTTTGGGCTCTGACACCTTACTCTGCTGTATGAATCGCAGGGGGATGGGATTACACTGCTGTGGCAAATTGGTCATGAGTAGTTCACAAGAAGTCGTGTACAGGTGGGTGGGCGGGTCATGTGGAAGACATATAGAGGTGGCTCTGGAGTTTCTGTTATACAGCTCTAAGGAGGAGGAATGCTTGGAGATGGGGTGAGCAGAGAAGTTCCTCAACAGTGAGCCTGGCTGTGTGTGACGTTCAGTAGTCATGCTTGGAGCACCACGTGTCCCTTGTTCAGAAAAGTAGCAGATGTCTACCATCTGATGTGATTGACAGCAGAGGAATGGGTGCTTACCAGGTTTTCCTGCTTACCACACTTCAGACCAGATAATCCTTCATCCCTTACATACACAAAGTCCTCAGTATTGCTTCAAATTCTATTCCCAGCGCCACCACAGTACGTTATAAAGGGAGAAATCTGCGGATCAAGGCACCCATGTGTCGGGCCCTGAAGAAACTCTGCGATCCAGACGGTAGGTGGCAGGAGAAGGGATGGCATGTGTTGAAGTTTCTATGAGTGTTTTGATGGGCAAGCTATTGTACTTTTTGACTTACTCTGTTTAACCTCCTGTGAGTAGACTGTTCTTAAAGTGACTTCCATGTGTCTACTAAGAATCCACAGCAACTTTCTGACATTGGGTTAATACTCTGAGGAGACCACTTGGTAGCCTATCCATAGTTCTGCCTTTGTAACTACACAGTTCACCATGTTGATTTTGACCCTTGCTAGGGTTCCTCTGTTCTCCTTTTTTTCCAAGTTCTCATTTCCCTGTGATATTCTGGCAAAGTGTTTTGTTTTCTACCTTGAGGTTTGTCTGCATTGGACTTTCATGGTCTCCTTTCTTCAGGTCTAAGTGATGAAGAGGACCAGAAGCCAGTGCGCTTACCTCTGAAAGTTCCTGTAGAGCTACAACCACGGAACAACCACGCCTGGGCACGAGTACAGAGCCTGGCCCAGAACCCACGTCTCAGGTGACATTTAGCATGAGGAAGGGCCCCATGACAGGCAGGACGTGAGGGTTTGGTGTTTCAGTTTCACTCAGGGTATCCTAGAGAAATAGCTTTTGCACAGTGCCCTGACATCATATGAGGACAAGGTATGGAGGTGACGATGTCATGAGAATGCTCTGAGTTGGAGGGTAGTTTTGAGATCCTGAATTGTAATTCTACCAGGCAAAGTTAAGTGGCACTTGGTATGTTCACCGTGTTGTACAACCTTTATCTCAGTTGACTTCCAGAATGTTTTCTTCATCCTGTGTGCCTGTTAGCCATTACTTTTTCCAGCGCTCGTCTCTCTTCCAACTGCTTTTTATTGTGGATTTGCTTCTTCTGGACATTAATGTTACTGTAACCACAGGAATCTGCTCTAGCTGGCATCTCTCAATGGCTTACTGTTCTGAGGCTCATCTGCTTTATAGCACATATCAGTGCTTCATCTCATCTATGTGTGTGTTTTATTTTCTTAGGGCAAATTAGGGGTAACTACATACCTCCACTCTTGAAGGCAATGAGCACTGATGGTTTCAGTGCTCACACACTAGCCAAGCACTCAAATTGGAAAGGGTTCTTAGACCTCTCTGTGTTTTTTACAGCTTTATGTGAATCTATAGTGATTTCAACAAACAGAATTTATATTTAAGAATAGCAGCTGAAGACCTTGTGGATCTTACCTTTCCAGTACCTACTTACCTATCATGTGGTTTTGGTACAGGCAGTCATTAGAGCTAATTCCAAGACTGACTTTCCTACTCTAACGTTTTTTGTTTCGTAGGATGATTGTGGAGCTACATCGAAAAGTCTCTAGCCTCATTGAGTTCTTGAAGCAGAAGTGGGCACTCCATGAAGTACGAATTGTATCTTTTTCCAGTTGAAGCAGACCCTCCAAACCTGCCAGCTATTCCTGCTTGGGAATGAGGTCTTGTGATCCCTAATTCCTGTCATTGCTACGGGTCCCCATGCGAGTCCAACACTCTTGGGTTATGTGTAAATCCTGCCTTTGACCAACTTGCCCTGAGTGTATTCAGTCCCAGCCACCTCTCCATGTTTTGAGTGGCCAACTATCTGTTCTGTGAGACGTTGCCAAAGTCACTCCATCAGTAGATTGGGTGGGATGATGTACACACGTCACAGCCTCCTTTGTGTCCTTGGTAGGTTGCTAACCTTACCTGTTTTCAGGAATAGTGTCTCATCAGGTGTGAGTTTCCTGAATACACTGAACACCTGGACCAGCTCAGTCTGGTAATAGCCTGAGAAAAGTTCCTAGGTGAGCCTCAGGAATATCAAGGGGTACGTGGGGCTGCTAGGAAAGACGGCCCTAGTCTGAAATCCATAGCTCTCCACTGAAGAGGACCTTGATCACAGTGTAGTTGTTTGGAGTTGCTCCTTGACAGTGTGCCCAGCGGAAGACACTTGAGGAGAGGCAGCTGCAGGGCTCGAGCACAGCACAGACCCAGGAGAAGGTGGCACTGCACTTGTTCCCAGGCGAGAACTGTACGCTGACACCACTGCCGGGTGTGGCCCGTGTGGTACACTCCAAGGCCTTCTGCACTGTACACTGGCAAGAGGGTGGCCGGTGCAAGCAGGGTACCAAGGACACGCACTCGCTGCCTCCAGCCCAGATCCTGGGCATCCAGAGTGGTCAGGGAATAGCCCGGGGCCAGGTGAAGTGCCAGAGGGGCAGTGCTGAAGCCAAGGGTGGGGGGCGGCTTCTTCCTAATGCAGATGCTTCACAGAGTTCAGGGGAGAGTTCCCCTGAGAGTGCTCCTGGAGAGGGGACAGCTCCAAGTATGAACAGCTCAGATGCCCCTGACAGGCCTCCTCATGGGCACCAGGACTCTGGCCCACAGCTTGAGAAGACCTCACTAGCAGCCCTTGCTGTGGGTGGGGAGAGCCCCATTCAAGAATCTAGGGCCCTGCCATGTTCATGTGGCCAGCCACCAGACTTGGAAGATGAACTCTCACTCCTTGACCCCTTTCCCCGATACCTGAAGTCTTGCCAGGATCTCATCATCCCGGAGCAGTGCCGCTGTACAGACACACAGTCTGGGAGAGAGCACCCTCTTCTTGGCATGGTTGCTTCCCCAGAGGCACTTATGCCCAGCAGCAGAGAGGTTGCAGACAACGGTCCCCCTGGCCCAGACCCTCAAACTGGCACCGATCCTCAACTTGAGCCCAGGCTTCTGCCAGATATTTGTACTAAAGAGCTGGCAGATGTATCTCCTGAAGAGTCTCAGGAGAAAGGGAGCCCCTCAGAACCTCTGTTATCTCAAGGACAGCCTGCTGCCAGGCCTTCAAAGGAAGTCCCTGCCAGCCAACTGGCCCAACAGCTGCGTGAAGAGGGCTGGAACTTGCAGACCTCTGAGAGCCTCACGCTGGCTGAAGTCTACCTCATGATGGGCAAGCCGAGCAAGCTGCAGCTAGAGTATGACTGGCTGGCTGTGCTGGGCCCTGAGAGCCAGGTGCCGACAGCACAGGGTCAGACTGCCCTACCCCCCTCTCCGCCTTCAGCCCTCCACCAGCAGCGCCTCCTGAACTGCCTCTTGAGGCTCATCTCCACTGAGGTCCACCCCAAGATGGTGAGTGATTTAGATTAGCCCAGGACACTGAGTAGTTTAAGGTAAGCATGTGTGTCAAGCATGACTCCTCAGGATTCCAAAGGTAACATAGTCACCAGGACTGTAGGTCCTATACTCCATGCCAGGGCTATTGAAGGTCTATGATTCAGCACGATGGACCTAACCTCTAAATAGACCCAGCAGCAGGGTTATGGAATTAAGCTGTGACTACACAGATGGCCTTCTATGGAGATAGGTGGTATGGTCTACTCAAGGAGAGGAGGCCAGGGCAGACCTTTGAGTTAGTGGGAAAGTGAGAGGTTCTAGTCTTGATTTCCACTGGAAGGTAAGTGAGGCAGTTTGGAACAATATTATGGAAAGTGACGAACCGGAATCACTGCTGAGACCCCCAAGTAGGCTCCTGGCTGACAGCCTCAACACCACTGAGACCTTGTTAGAAATAAGGTTACAGGGCTCAGGCACACGCCTGAACACATCATCTGTCTATACATCCCACTGTTGTAGAAACTCAGAAAGGGATACTTAGTTTGAGGCCAGGCTGGACTTAAAAACAAAACAACAGATGGTAGTGATGAAGGAGAACAGAAAGGACAGGTATTGCTAGGGGTTGAGGGAGGAGAGGTTGTGAATGGTAGCAACCCCCCATAGTGACTTAATGGGCTCTGTTGAAACTCAAGACCATAGGTCAGAGACAGGTCATCTGTTCTTTGTTCCCCTTTTTCTGCCTGGCAGAGCTATGGCAAACAAGAGTCCTGAGATTCAGGAAACGGCCAGAGTCACCTGAAATGCTCAGTCTGTGGTGGGAATACTACTATTCCCAGAATGTAGAGGTCAGAAGATGCAGGGAGAGGTTGGTGATGGGCGTGGGCAGAGCTGTAGAGGAACTGTTGTGACGTAACCCTAGTGAGACAGTGTGGCTGCTTCTGGGAGGAGTTCAGAATTTGGGCATCTAACCAGGTCTCTCTGAAGAGGTGAGGCCACCAGAAGAGGAACAGCAACAAGAGATGGAATGCCTTTGTGAAGCCCTAGGACTCGAAGCCATCTATTTTTCTGCTATCAGTTTGTATGTGAAAATGTGGGTGTTCAGATGCATGGGGCACAGGTGGAGGTCAGAGGACAGCTTTTCAGGAATCAGTTTTCCTCCCTGTTTTGAGACAGAATCCCTTGTTTGTCACTGCTCTTCACTTCTCCAGCTGGTAATCCTGTGAGCTTCTGGTCTATTCTGTCTCCTATATTCTGTCTCGTAGGGGATCACACATGTGTGCCTTCACATCCAGCTGTTTACATGGTTTTAGGCAATCAAATAAACTCAGGTTTGTGAGTCAAGTGCCTTTGCCTGCTGAGCTGTCTCCCTGGCCCTGAAGCCATCCCTTAAAGGGGCCTGGACACTCATGAGGTTGGGAGCTGGGCAAAAGGCTTTTCATCTGTGACCAGTTTTCAGGAGTGAATCTGTTTCCTCCTTAGGGCTCACAGTAGTAGGAGTTAACATGATTGTCTTAGGAAGTCTTTTTGCCATGGCTTCTTAAAAAGACAAACCTTTGTCACTTACCAGTACATCTTCCCTGTACCATAACTGTTCTGCTGGTCCCTGTCCTCTCTGCTGTGGAGCTGCTTGTCTGTTCTGTCCACTACATTTTGGCAGTGGAGATAGGCTAGGATCTCCTGAGGAAAGCAGTGAGTTGTTTTAACTATTCATCTCACTCCCTGGGGATTTGTAACTTTCCCCCTCTCTTTTTCCTTTCAATTGCTAAAGTTTGTCATGTGTTTTGTTTTGTTTTTTCACCATACAGCCCAGGATGTCTGTCTTGGAACGCATTCTGTAGATCATGTTGGCCTCAAATTCCCACAGATCTGCCTGCCTTTGCCTCAGAGTACGGGGATTAAAGTATGTCCACACCTTGCTTAGTGATTTCAAATCACTGGAGAGTTAGAATTAGTCAGTTGTAGTTAATGCTTGTGGTCCTAACACTTGGAAGACTAAGTCAGATCTTCTAAACCAGAAGTTTGAGGTCAGCCTGGGCAACTTAGTAGATACATGCCAGCCAAGTTAGGCTACAGGACGAGACTTCATCTCAATAAGGAATACTACCCACAGCTGTGTGCACTCATGTACAATAAAAGTAAATCTTTAGAAAAATAATGAAGTAATATGCTAAATTTGCAAATTGTGACTTTGGGGCATTCTATTCCAAAGTGGGTTGGGTTTTATTTTGTTTTTTTTTTTGCCACCATAGAAATGGATGTCCTTAGGATATTTGTGATAGGGCCATTTTTCTTGAGCTGAGTCTTTGAACCTCAAACCTGGTGTCTTTCCAGGCTTTTGAAGCAAACACAGCATCAACAGCCTCAGTCAGGCCCACCCAGGAGGAACAGTCCACATCCCCCCCAGGGAAGGTAGTGACCATCAACTCTCGGAGTCCCCGCTGCTCTCGAAACCCATCTGCCCTCCGAAGCAGCAAGACTTTCCCATCTGGTTCTGCACCTTGTTCCCCAGGTATGCTTCAGGGAATCCTGATGTTGTTGGTACTGTATCTGAACTGAACAGATGATCCTGTTGTCTACCAACCATGGTCTAGTGGGCATAGCAGAGGCAGAGGATCACTTCCATTGGGGATGATGAACACAGGGAAATGTCATAAAGGACCTAGTTCATGTGATAAGCAGAGTGTAGGATAGTCTTGATTGGTCTGCTAACATTGGAAGTTTTGCATGAGAAACCTTCATAATCTACTGAGTGGCTTAAAGCTATTAAGGTAGACTGGTTCTTAATTCTGTAGTGACTTAATTTTCTTTACCTCCAAAACATTCAAATAAAGCAGTCTTCTATTAATGGGCATGGTGGCTGTATCCGAAATGAAAAATGAAGTAAGCTGCTTCTTAGTATACCTTTAAATTTTCTGAGAAATAATTTTGGTTTATTTTGTGGTACTAAGGATGGAACTCAGGGCATCATACATGTTAGGCAATCACTTTGCTGCTGAGATACCACCCCAGACCCTAAGGAAAAAAAATAATTCTCTTACTGGGTACATAAAACCCCAAGATACGCATGGCTGCCCCATTTATTTCCCAGGGCATCAATTTTGTTTGCTTTGACCTACTGAAACTATTTTACCTCTATTGTAAGGAAACTACATTGGTATGCCAAAGATAACAGTAATTCTTTTGGCCAGACAAATATAGTATCCTGTCAGGTTAACAGTTCTTTAATAATACTGTTTTCATTCAAGAACATTGATGGCTTTACAATATCTCTTGACTTTCTTGTGAGCAGCCTTTCCACTGAAGACTGTTTGCCCGATAGTCCTTCCAATGTGGACCTCAAGGCTGTGAATTTGGAGGACAGATCTTGCAGTTGCTTGTTTTTGTTTTCTCTTCCTCTTTCTTATGCTTTAAGGGGCTGCATTAGCAAAGCCCAAGCCACTAATCCCTGAGATGAAGGCCTGGTCTTGAAGTAGGCCAGGTAGCAGCTCATGACTGCTTCTTTTGCCTTCCAGTAAAATTATAAATGTCCTCTAACATTCTCTGTCTGATTGAGGATTATAAGGCCCAGGGTCCTGAACTTCCAGAAATGTGTACTATGTGTGGCCCATACCAAGCCATGAACCATGAAGGTGTTCTGTAGCAATACTACCGTGATGGAATTTCAACAGGGTTATTATACAATAAATACTTTCTGTCCTGTTATCATTGGGGCTGTTTTCTGCAAAATAAGGGATTTTAAAACCAGGTGTCAATAGTGTGTAGCTATAGCCTACTTGTTCTGATTACCTGTGTCACACAAATAGCTGCGTAGGCACACAGCCACACTCTCGCTCTACTGCAGCCACACCAAGTTGAGTTGCTATAAAGACAAGATGGACACTGAGTGTATTGCTAACTAATCTCTGCAGAGAGTCCGCTTTCTTTTGGTCAGCTAGGAATGTCCCAAGGTCCTGTAGCTCTCAAGTCTTGGTTAGTTGTCCTGCCCTTTCTCTCTTGATCATAGAACAGTGGTAATGTGCTTTTATTCAAGAGGCCTATAGTCCCTGTAAAGTGGGGTCAGGAATCAAAGGAAGCAAGGCAGGACTTTACTAGATAAAGTATAGGCAGCTGAAAATTGTCTGCTTTCTTTCCTGGTTTACTTCCTAGTGGATTGCCTTTGCCCTGGAGGGGATAGATGTAAGTGTCAGCTCATAATTCTCCCTTCTGTTCCAGGTTTAAGGAATCCCCCAAGGCCTCTCTTGGTAGCTGGTTCCTCCAGCACAGGAAGCGGTGACTCAGACGGTGGCCTCTTTGCTGTACCAACAACTTTGCCACCCAATAGTCGACATGGGAAGCTCTTCTCTCCCAGTAAGGAGGCAGAACTGACTTTTAGGCAGCACCTGGACTCCATCAGCGTGAGTGCTGGAGCGCAAGGGGGCGCGGCTGTGGTCGGCTTCGTGGTTAGAGTGCCTGTTTTAGGACTCATGTTCTTTCTCCCTTAGATACAGTCAGACTTCTTCTCACCAAAGCCCAAGAAACTACGCAAACGGCACTTACGAAAGCCACTGGTGGTCCAGGTGAGGGAGCATTGATGGAGTCTACGTACGCATCTGCATTGTGTCTGTCAGGTCCATACTCTAGCTGCTGATGAACTTACCAGGAGATGCTGTTTTCTTACATCTTTGGTTTTCAGAGTGAAACAGAAAATTCTTGCCCTTGTCTTTTTTTATTAATAGAAAAAATAGAGCCATGAACAATTTACTGGTACTATATAAATAAAGGTAGACTTGGATTAGCATTGAAAATGATTTACATACCAGGCTAGGGTTCCAGGTCACGAGTGTTCAAACTGGAGTATCTCCAGGAGCTGTTAGAGCTTGGGTTTAAAACAGTCAGGAGACAGGAGTTGGGCTGGCAGAAGCGGACATGTGTAGAACTGTAATAAGTGGTAGGACAGCCTACAAGTGCCATCCACCAGCCATGGCACACAGGATGTACAAGGCACTCAAGAAAGAAGACAGCAGCACTTACAGATGACAGATGAGGGAAGTAAGGCTGTGATAATGTAGCCATAGGAATTTGTGAATGGATGTAGTTTTTGGAAGACATGAATAGACCAGTTTCCTTTTGTTAGTCTCTTAGGAATCTTTTTGTCTGGGTCTGGTGCGGTAGCTTAGTGGGTAAAGGTACTTGCCACTAAGTCTTAACAATCCTAGTTCCATCCTTAGAACCCACATCTTAGAAGAAAAAGTCCAACTTGTAAAAGTTGTTTTCTGACCTCTACACTCAGGTCATGATATGTCTACACACTAAATAAGTGAACATAATTTTTAAAATTTTAAAGAAAATATTTTTCTTTCTTGAGATTAGTTTATTTATAAATAAGAAGTATGCTGAGCATAGTGGCTACAGGGAAGACCATGTTACAAAACAAAGGAGCATTGCATGGGTGGTATGTATGCATTCTAAACTTTTTAATTTTTGCTCATGCTCCCTTAGTCCTCAATTTAACTTCAGTTCTTTAATCTTTGTCCCAGAATTAGAAAAATACTTCATAGTTGGTAGACGTTGTGTGGCTGCTAAATTCAGCATCTGAATAGTAAACTAAACCCCATGATAAACCCAGTCTGTTTGTTTTCTGAATGAGTGTGTAGTGGCACAGTGTAATGTATAGGTCTGTGCATGTGAAGGCCAGAGGTTGATAGCAAATGTCTGTCTTAATGGCTTGCCACCTTATATATCGAGTGTCAAGACTTCTCACTTGAACTCAGTCAGGGCTCATAAATTCTGCTGGTCTAGCTAGCCAGCTTGCTTAGGGGATCTCTTGTCTCTGCTTCCTGCAATCCGGAGTCAACATGCCCTCCTGATATGTGGGTACTGGGGATCTGAGTTCCTGTGTCATACATGCATGGCAAGTGCTTACTCCCTGAGCATCTCCCCAACCCCATCCTGTTTTTATTATTTACACACACATATGTATATATCATAAAACTCACTCATTTAAGGTACACATTTAGACAGGGTTTAGTGTAGGTGTGGAGTATTACTAGCTCTTGGTCATTTCATAGAATATTCTCATCACTCAGAAGTCTCATTCCCAACTGCCAGCCCACCTATCTCTTTGGACTTCCCTATCCTGAGTATTTCCTCAGGTGGGATTGTACAGTATGTGGTCTTTTCCACTTACTATTTTTGTAAATCATTAAAGCTTCATTTACATAGAGCCATAGTCAGTTACATCCACAACTCTCCGTGACTGCTTTCCTACCATAAGATCGGGGGCAAGAATAGCCCCAAAGCATTCTGACTGGTCCTTTATGGAAAAAACTTACCTCTCAGCCTCTCGAATGAGGTATGGTGAGCCTCGAGAGTATGCAGAGTTGTTAGTAAGTTGGTCACACTATTATCCCCAGCTCTTTCTGGTCTCTGCTGTTTGCCAGCATCCTGGGAGATCATGTATGAGACAGGGTCTTAAGGCAACCCAAGTACTTTAGATATAAACAGAGAATATCACCTCTATACCAGACTCAGTTGTGTCCTGATCCAATGTGACTGACAGATCTTGTAAATGTTACACGGTTAGCAACATCAGTGGTCAGCGCAGGTTCTTCTTGGCTGAACAGGTTCTTATAAGTACATCGGGACCTTTTGTTCACCTGCAGGAACGAGACCTGAGACCTGGAAATGATCATGTCTTGACTCTCAGTGCCTCTCGATACAAACAGTCCCTTAACTTTCTCCATCCTGCCCACCAAAATGCTCAGCATTGAGCCCTATCAGCCTACCTACCCCATGGTTGTTAACAGATACCCATATCTGCCTTCCAGCCAAGTTAAGAACATTCTAGGTTTGAACTAAATCCTTCTGATGATCTTCAGTTTTCCTCGGGAAAGGTCTTTGTAGAGTGATCTTTTTTGACACTGATGTCTTCCTACCACATTTTTTTTTCTCAACAGAGGACGCTGCTCCCTAGACCTTCTGAAAATCAGTCCCACAATGTGTGTTCCTTCTCCATCCTGTCTAATTCTCCTATAGCTGGTAAGACCAGGCATTCCTGGGATAGCTTTCCCTGAATATGCCTCACTGTGGACTATAGGTGTGGGGTTGCATTGTTATTGGTGTAACATTTCTTGCATACCTGTGCTCATTCTACGAGCATATGCTTAGTGTACCCTGTGTTGGGCCTGACTGCCATTGTGGCCGAGAACACTGCCAGTGGCTGGAGTGGAGTATACCTTTTATTTTCTCCCTGAGACAGGGTTTCTTTTGGTAGCTGTAGCCATAACTGTCTTGAAAGTCAGTAGACCAGGCTGGCCTCAAACTCACATCCACTTGCCTCTGCTTTCCAAGTGTTGGAGTTAAAGGTGTGTGCCATCACTGCCTGGCGAGTGTACCTTCTTTAGAGGTGTGCTCTGTTTTCTTTGTTGACAGCACTTCTGAGTTCAGTGGAATGTATTCACTTTCTGCCTGTAGAGTCATGACAAACACTTATAAATGTGTTGTTGGGGTGTATGATGACATTTTTATATAATCTTTAAACTCAGTGGGTGCCCTGGTACTTTAAGCCTTAGAAAATGTGGGTTCTGCAGTTAATATACATGCTTGTTGATTTATCTTGACTAATCTCTTTTTTTCCTTATGATTCTGGCGATCAAATCCAGAGTTGTAGACAGCTGAGCAATTGATGTATTTCTGAACTATGTCTCCATGAATCTTAGATTTACTTATTTTTAATGTGTATGTGTAAGTGCCTGTAAGGGTGTCAAAAGCCCATGAAAGCCAGAAGAGATGTCAGATCTGCAGTTAGCGGAGGTCGAGTCATTGGGTGGGTGCTAGGAAACAAACCTGGGTCCTCTGCAAAAGCAGCAGGTGCTCTTAACTACTGAGACTCTCTAGTCCCTTCATGAGTTGTCTTCTTTTATTTTTTAATTTTATGGGTATAGATTTTTTCCTGCATGTATGTATGGGCAACATGTGCTTATCTAGTGCCCATGGAGGCCAGAAGAGGGTGCTGGAGTCCCTGAAACTGAAGTTAATGGGTGATTGGGCACCATCATGTGAGTGCTGGCAACTGAACCTAGACCTCCTTCTTGAAAGCCTATGTGATAATACTTCTCATTCCCCAAGTTAGCAAGTGTTTGGAGTCTTGAGTGACTTGCTATGATCCTAGCTGTGTCTGTGAAGGAAACCCTCCATAACCCCATTGTGCATTGTAGAACATGAACAAATCAGCTGATGTGACTACATTTGTTTTCCCTTTACAGGGAGAGGCTGGTTCCGGCCCATCCAGTCTTCTCTAACCAAAGCAGCTCTGTCTCGACCGATAGTGCCCAAGGTCCTCCCATCTCAGGCCACTAGTCACCTGCCCAGTAAGTCTGAAATGTACACAGTTGACAGCCACTATGTGAGGTTCCTTAGTTGCCTTTTTTGTCATACATCTTTGTAATATTCTCTTCTTCTCCAAGGCATAATGTCTTACTGCTTTGCTAAGCGTATTACAAATCCCTTGGGTCTTCACTGAAGAGAGGTGGAGGGAGAAGCTGTCCCAAGCTCTCTGGGCATACATCATGGAGTGGAGTGTTATGGAACAGAGGTTTGATATATAACTCCTGTTGCCAGGTGCCATCGACTTAGCAGCTCAAAGTGCTGGCATCATCCCTGGAAGTCCCTTGCCAGTTTTAGATACTGATGGTTCATCTGGCATCTCTCCACTGACTTCAGAACAAGTAACCACTGCCATCTCGGGGCAGGGTGACACTGGACCACACCAGAACAGAGAGCCTGTTACTTCCGTAAGGGTGAGTGCATTTGCAAGTGCTGTTTGGCATTACCAATAGCTTCCGGGGCAAGGCCATGGGGTGGCCTTGTTGTCATACCAGACCGTGTTGCACCTTTGGAAGCCTGATGTGTTAGAGAAGACCCTGAGCCAGAGAAGCCAAGGTTTGAACATCTACCATGGAACACAGAGAGGGAGGAGTGAAAAGACATGTTTGCTCTTTAATGTTAAAGAATCCATTGCTAAAACATGCATGATGGGATAGTTCTACATTTCAACTCAAAGGCTGATATCAGCCTGCGGACCCTAGTCAGGTGGTACTAAGTGCTTGCTATATCTTGGTGGAGAGTAGTTCATATACTCTTGACCACTTTTTTTTTTTTTTTTTTAATCATGAGTCTCCAAATGCTCTGATTTCTTTGCCTGTTTGAAAGGAGATGCATGGGGAGACCCCATGGAGCTCTAGGACCTGCGAATATATGACCAGCCTCTTACTGAGCTGTTAAGTTTCTTCTTAAAAAGCAATAAAAGATTATAAGTGCAGAGGCAATGCTCTTGTGACTCTCCATTATTTCCAGCCTGGAACACAGTCCATTCCTGCACCTCTGTCTGTAGGAGGACTGAGGTGTCTGAGAAGGGTTTTTCTTTGATCCTCAGCCAAACAAGCAGTGTGAACCACTCATCGGTCTTCTTGTTGTTCCAGGGCACTAGTGACCCATTTATCAGCGTTCCAAGACCAGAGCAGGAGCCAATGACAGACAGTTTCCAGGTAAAGTACACTTGAGGGCTTCAGTCCTCCCTGAGTGCACAGACCATTACCAGCATCATCGATGTCCTTCCACCTGCCTTGCTATTTCCTCATGAATGAATGAACCATGCTGGTCCTGGTTCCAGCTTCCTTCATTAAACTCCATGTCTAAAAGGACTGGGTTTTCTTGGCTGGGAAGCAGGACATAATTGGCTGGTGGCTTTCTCTGTTGGAGAGTTTGGTTTGGTTTGGTTTGGTGTTTCGCTGTGCATCTATGGCTGTCCTGGAACTTACTGTGTAGACCAGTCTGCCTTTGATCTCACAGAGATCCACTTGCCTCTCCTCCTGGGTACTGGTATTAAAGACATGCGCCACCACTGCCCAGACAGCTGGTGGCTTTCTGAGCATTAATTACTTTTCACCTAGATGCCACCAATGGAAAAAGTCTCAGCCTAACCTGGCTTTACTTTCTTCTAAAGAAGTATATTTCTTGAGTATGCTCCTCCTTTGGAAGAATGGGGGACTCCTGCATTTGTTGCAGCTGCCAAGCTAGAGATGAAGGTTGTACTCACCGTGACAAGTGCTCCTGGGCACCGTGTGTCCGAACAATATTTGTCTCCTTCCTGGCAGGGATCATCTGTTCTGTCCTTACCTGAGCTGCCCAAGACTCATCTCCAGAATGGCCTTTCCACACCTTTACCCTCATCAGAGAGCTCCAGCACACGGCTCTCCCCACCCAATGTTTCTGCATTACTGGACATATCCCTACCTGGCCCACCTGAGGATGTTCTCTCACAGGGAGAACCTGCCACACAGATCAGTGACTCCATCATTGAGATTGCCATCAGCTCTGGCCAGTATGGTAAGTACAGGTGGCCTTGTATACCTTTTCAGAACCAGGTTCTTACTAAGATAGGGCAACCATACTTGCAAAGGGGACCTGAGTGTTACCTGCCTAAGTATTTGCCAAACTTCCTGGTAAAGTTCCAGTGTATTTGTCAGTTTTTAGCATTGAATATCTACCACTACTAGGTTCCTCTGCCTGGCTCTGGCAGGAGCAGTACCTGGAAGCTGAGCCACTGGTGGTCTGCTTGGGTTGCTCCTGACCTTGAGATGAGAATGGGATGGTTTAGAAGGCTTTATGAAGCCTGGGGATCAGTTTTCTATTTATGCATCTCTGGGAGGCAACCCACATGTTTTGCAGCTGATGCTTAGGAAGTAGCTGCACAGACAGTCACTCATTCTGTGATGGTATTCCTGGTGGTAGTGGCACCCACCGCTTATTGCCTGCTGACATGACTCAGATTGCGGGGCTCAGACAGACATACGTTCTCAGCCTTTTAACCATGGACTTGGTAGGTCCTTGTCTAAGTCCTTGCTTTTCTCAGTTGTAGACTGGGAACTCTGTACCCCACAGGATGGAATCAGGAGCATGTGTTTCCCATGGAGCTGGTGCATAGCTCTGGGCACAGGGCCTGACCCTGCCTCTTATGTTTTGCATTGTGCCCTTCTTATAGATGAAGTTGCCTTGAAGACAGCTGTCCCTTTGGTGTGGACCCAGTGCATCCTGGGTATCCTGGGTTCAATGATACATAGCCTCTGCCCCCTGCTGCCTTGCTCTGGGTTCAGGGAGGCATTGCTGACCTTGGATTTTGGTTGACAGGTGACGGAGTCCCTCTTTCTCCAGCAAAACTAAATGGCAGTGACAGTTCCAAGAGTCTTCCCTCCCCATCCAGCAGCCCCCAGCCCAACTGGATTGCGTCTCCCACTCATGACCCACAGTGGTACCCCAGTGACTCCACAGATTCCTCGCTCAGCAGCTTGTTTGGTGAGTGTTTCTGGAGGGATCTTCTTTCCAAGATTGGAGTCAGGCCACACCTCTGAGAGCACTTTTGCTCATTTTCCAACTGTTTATTTCTGAATTAACGTTTTAAATGTGTAAATTACATATAGGAAAATGCAGATTTTCAGTGTGTAGTTCACTGAATGTTGGCACAGTTATAGACTCTATACACAGAATATTCAAGTCACTCATCTGGTTTTCAGTGCCTTCTCTTGTCTGTCCAACTAGCTCAACCTTCCTACAGAGCTCTTACAAAGACAAAGAAAGAAACAGACCATATTTTTTTGGTTTTTCGAGACAGGGTTTCTCTGTGGTTTTGGAGCCTATCCTGGAACTAGCTCTTGTAGACCAGGCTGGTCTCGAACTCACAGAGATCCGCCTGCCTCTGCCTCCCGAGTGCTGGGATTAAAGGCGTGCGCCACCACCGCCCGGCTTCCATTCAGTTCTTATAACTTATCAAAGCTCTTTGTAGGGCAGGCTAAAGCTGAAGCAATGATGGGTCACTAATGGCTAGGCCCAGCCTAGATTGCTAACCAATCATCCCTCTGACCCCCTGTTAAACCCAAACCTGTCTGTGCCTCAAATATAGGTTTGGGGGATGGAATCATGTTTATTTTGTTCCTCTTCCCAGTGATGCCACAGTGATTGAATCTCTTTTTCCCTGCTTTTTACTATTGCTTGTTTCTTTAGTGCATATATTGAGAATCGGTGGTTAAGCTTAGCTTTTATAGTTGCCAGGACCTAGGCTTCTACCCTTACAATTCCAAACTTGATCATCCTTGGTTATGGGTACTAGGCCTGGTGGGGAATACAGGAAACCAGCCCCTCACCCAGTGGTTTTGCTGTCTCAAACATGAGCAAAATCATCTGCAATCCATGAAGTTAGAATCAAACTTAATGCCCATCAGTCAAGGTCTAGCCACAGAGAATACAATACAGGAGAGTATAGCGCCTCCGATCCCTTAGGAAGTGATTAAGATGAATGTACACTAACATGAGATGACAAAAGCCTGTTATAGCGTAATGGTGCCATCTGTAACCCTGGAAACAAGTGTGAAGAAGGTAGAGACCTAGAGGGGCCTGACTGGGCTAGCTGAACACCTTTGTCTGACTCAGCTTTCTCTTTGCAGCCAGCTTCATATCCCCAGAGAAGAGCAAGAAGATGCTACCAACTACTGCTGTTGGGGCCAACAGTGGCACATCTTTGCTTGGCCCTAGCTTGTTGGATGGAAATTCAAGGGACTCTTTTGTGTCCCGGTCTCTTGCTGATGTTGCAGAAGTAAGTGCAGTGCCATATTCCTGAACTTACTGGGGTCTCTCCTAGGTCCTCTGGTCTTAAGGAATGTTCGTGGGGACTGTGTATCAGATAGACAGCCATACATAGTCTCTGAGATCTGGCAGCACTGGGACAACTGATAGTCCGCAGCTGTCTTGGCTGGGCGATGGTGGCACACGCCTTTAATCCCAGCACTCAGGAGGCAGAGTCAGGCGGATCTCTGTGAGTTCGAGACCAGCCTGGTCTATAGAGCTAGTTCCAGGACAGGCTCCAAAGCCGCAGAGAAACCCTGTCTTGAAAAACCAAAAGAAAAAAAAAAAAGAAGAAGCAGCTGTCTTTTGTAGGGTTCCTAATCTGGGAAACCTAGGATCAAGGTGGAGAGCCAAATCACCAAAGGCAGGAGAGAGCTGTTGAATCTCTCCCTGTCCTTCCCTTGCTGTGTAACCTTGGACTGTCTCAGTTACCCAATCTGTAAGGTATAATTCCATCTGGAAGGTGTAATGTTATTTTATCACTTTCCTGCTCTTACTGCAGAAAGCCTTTGAGTATCATTTTCCTATAATGTTTTATGGCCATGATCCTGTAGGACTTGGGAACAGGTTCTGCAGTAGAGTTCTGTTCTTTATTTACTTGTTCTTTCCCATGTTTGGGCTAGGCTGTCTGTTGAATTAGGAGCGGCGGGGCTGCGTCCCCGGCACCCGGCCGCCCACATGGCTAGCTTAGCTTATGCCCCGAAATAATTACACGGAAACTGTATTCTTTTAAACACTGCCTGAGCCATTAGTTCCAGCCTCTTATTGGCTAGCTCTTACATATTAATCTAACCCATTTTTATTATTCTGTGTGGCCCACGAGCTGGCTTACCAAGAATGATCTTAACCTGCATCTGCCTGGCGTGGGAGAACCATGGTGACTCACTGACTCAGCTTCTTTCTCCCAGCCCTCTGTTCTGTTACTCCACCCACCTAAGGGTTGGCCTATCAAGGGGCCTAGGCAGTTTCTTTATTCCTTAACCAATGA